>NC_053517.1:33784264-34074264 GCF_016920715.1 Anopheles arabiensis
TCCGTACGAGATAGTATTGGATGATGGTGGTTTCAATTTGAAACGGATTAAAGAAATGCTAAAGTGTGTTGCTTTTGTTTTAGCTTCTCTAACAGCTGTCTGCATGACTGCAAATTGTACCACTTCCAGTCTATTTTGACAACTTTTCGTAGAAATCAAATCACTCTTTATCCGATTCTGCACTGATTGCGTTTGTTCGTGCTCCTGATTACCGCTCCTGCGGTTCCTGTGCATGGCTGCCTAGTTCCGCCGAATGAAGCTTTTTGTAGGTGCTCTAATCCTTTTCCTCATAGCAGTGCAGAATGGTTGGAACTCATCCACGCAAACGAAAGCACCAAAATTCATGGTCCATGTCGCAAGCGCGGGCAGATAATGTTCACGTGATTTCCCTGGCAAACTGTGCTGCCAACTGGTACCAATATCCGCCCGATGGTATTCAATAACATAAAGCTGTTATTTGATTACGACCCGTCGGCGGGTTTCGGATTATTTATGTATGCGCGTAACGTGACGCGTATCTCGTGGGAGGTGGTCGGAATTGGGGTGACTACTGGTGGTATTAGGTATGCATGAGTATGTATGATTCGGCGTTGACGTCGTTGCCGATAATTTGCTTTGGTGACAGTTCCTATTGCAAGATCCGGAGAAACAATTCCCGTACAGGCTGTTGTAGTGTTGTTGGGAAGAGCTGATTTGAATGGGACGCAAATGTTAACAGATGGATGAAATACGTGTTCAATATTTGTTTGTTAGTGACTTATTCAACAATAAAGAATTTAACAATTTATTTGATTCTTCGATTCCTTTTCAAGCACGAGCCAAACTCTTTTGGAATTTTAACTTAATATTTATGCTTTGAATTATCATGCATGTGATAGCATTAAGTTACTTACAAGGTAATTTATTTTTGTTTTAACATTTACATCAACAGGATTATGATAAAAATCACTCTAACGAACAACTTTCCTTAAAACATTGTGCTATGCTGGTTTCTTTCGTTTATTGAACATAAAGGAACTACTTTGCTACCACTCAAGCTCGATGTAGAGTCAAACTTTGAAACACTTTACTGCTGGATTACAAGTGCAGCTTGTTTCCGGACGAAAACTGCAAGTGAAGCATTTCACATCAGTGACCCAAACATATGTGCCTTCTGGGGCGATGGAGCAGCCCAGTACTTCATTAATTGGGCACATGTCGCAAGCGGGTGCGCTACCGAGAAGGGTGTACAGCTGTCCAGCTTTACAGTTTTATCTTTTGTTTATATGCTTCTCCACATTTTTTATTGTTTTCTGTTGCATCTGAATACACCTTTTTTTAGCAACAGTCTCATATGCGTCTTTTACATCCATCCGACAAGCTTCCTCAAAAGGAAAAGTGCTACGTGCTACGTATGAACGCCAGTGTAGCATGTGCGTGCGTGACTTTTTTTTCATCAATCCGTTTTACGTGGTAACACAAGATCATGTGCTTTCGTGTTTCCCCTACCCATCGGCGAACAAGTCGTTGTTGTTCCGTGGTATGAAACTTTCCACTGCCGATGTCATTTCGCCTTTGAAGTTACAACATGCGTAAGCTTGTTTGGGCTACTGTTTTGTACTTCCTATCCGCAAGCATGTTGATTGATGCTAAATGTTCCTGGAGAATATGCTCCTTTAAATTAAGCTAATCCAATTGGGGAGCTCAGAAAATCCAAAAAATTAATTTCAACGATTACATTAAAGTCTGCTGCTGACTATGCTATGCTGAAGTAAGAATAGGCAAAAAAACTCCTCCTAAGGTTTGGGTGTTATAATGCTTAATGTAATTGGGTAAAAAATTTATTGAAACCACAACAAAGAAGTTTGTAAATAAAATTCATCAGAATTAAAGCTGGTAGGTTCATGCACGACACGATGTTTTGAGGATGCAGATGACATTGTTTTGTCTTAATTTATGGAAGCATATTTTTTGCGTACTTTAGCAAATTGCCTTTCAAAACCAATCAAGATATTTTTACTATGGTAATTTTCCGTTGTAGTAGATGTTTCTTTTAAATTTCTTAGAATATTGTGAGGGCTCAGCCGATTACTGCTAATATCACCTCATTTTATCGCTTCAAAGAAAGCATCCGCACGGCGTAGTAAATCAGTGTTTCTGTCACACGGTAACATCCCCGTTTCAGGGTGAGCATCACATTCTGAACTCAGGCTTATGAAACCTATCAAAAAGCTGTCCCCATTTCCTACGCATATTTGTCTACGCACTGGGAATCCTTCCTCATAGCTTTGAAACCAAAAAGGGATATTGTTATACGTCCTGGTTAAAGTAATAACCGTAGATGGCAAAGGATTCGCGCACAAACGTCCGACCAATAGGTTTTTCTCACGCAACCGACCGGAAATGAAGCCGAAAAACGCTGAAATGTACGTGTTGAAGTGTCCTCGTAGCGTTGAATGGAGTAATTGAAGTAAACGCGAACCAGTTCCCTCCACCCTCCGCTCTGTGGCTGTGTTGAATGGCTCTTCCAATTAAAATTGAAAAGCGATCTGGCGTATGTAGGATGGCAGCCGCCCGCTCACATTTTGAGAAAATTGAGGACACGCAACGCGAGAAGTGTTTCCGGTAGGTGGTTTTTTGAGTTGCCTTTCCATTAAAATGAAAGTGGGAAGATTGAATTGGAATTTCGGGCTCTCCGGCGTAGCTTTGAACGCACAGTAAAGGCGCAGAAATCCATGAAGGAGACCATACCCGACATATCTGAGCATCTTGTTCGTGCGTGTGTTTCGGCGCGCTGTGAATGTTCGGATGGAAACAAGGTGGAGACCATATTGCTCTGTGGCCTGTGTTTAGTCTTTGCCGTCCCTTGGGAATGATGGTCGGAACGTGCAGAGTGTTCCGGTACCGTGCGACGGATGAACCTGTTGAGCTACCGAGCTTCCGTTGCATGCTGTAGATCGTTTTGTGCATTTTTTGTGCCCAGAAGCACTGCTTAGAATGACTTCATAGAAGCTGGAATATTCATTTTATTGCGATGGATAGTTGGAGCTGCTGCTGATGCTACTGTCATGGAATGTGTTGGCAGACGCAATTGAAAATGTCATAACAAAACGAATCACATTATTATATAAATCAAGTGCAACGTTTGAGTCTATGGAGTAAGTCGAGTGAAGTGGAAATTGCACATTTCCAACATTCTATTGCACAGTAAGCGTTAAGGCCATTTCTTACAGAGAAGTCTTAAGGAATCGCATTGAAACGATTAAATGAAGAACATTGGCGTTTATGAGTTGTACAATTAGGATATTGTGTTCTTGTTTGTGGTACTTGGTATTTCGAATAACATCTATTGATCTTCCAACAAATGTCACAGATCCAACAGGAAATTTAATCATTTATGAAGATTTAAACCACAATCAATACCGCCATCAAACAGTTATTTTTATACCAGCTCATGCCAATGATCATAATTTGATCATGGCCGAGTAAAAGCTCTGAATCTGAAATCAATTTGAATCCATGCGTCATGGGACAAATCCTTACTCGTAGAATGGTGCGGTTCTTTGCCTTCGCTGTATCCAGTTGGTTGATGGCTTCATTTACCGAACAAAGCATACTCCTCCTTTTCTCTTCACGCTGAGTGTTCTTGTAGAACACACCATAAACCCCAGGCACAATGAGACCTGCCGGACGGAACCTGAGGCACCGGTCACCTCCGAGGTTCGTGTCGTGAAAATGAGACGTGATCAATTATGTGCGTCCAACGTTTTTACCCCAGCATCGACCCTTTTGCCAGCGGCTCGGAGTGCAGCCGGGCTAACAACGTCCACTTCATCACCGGCGTTCGGCTATCGGCTATCGTTCCCGGAAGGTCGACAATTTCATTATCGGCATCATCAGCGTCTTGTCAGTGCGGTACGGCTGCCATGGGGCCCACTTCAACCTTAAAGCTGGAGCGTGACCGTGGCAGCGTGATCCGTACACAACCAGAACCCGTCGCTGGTGCTCAGGTGGTAGGTTTGCCTTTGAGATGGCTCCAGACCGCTATTGAAACCAACGATTGGAAGCAGGGGCGCGACGCGGTACGAAGGATCAAAGCCCGTTGCGACGGACGGTGGCAAAATTAATCGTAGCCTTAGCCGCCCCGAAAGCTGGGCGGGGCAATTAGTGCGGTTATGGTAGAGCGATTAGGGATCAGCAGCGATAGAAAAGTAGCAGCTGCGGTGGTTGATTTAAGTGTTTGCCGAAACTTGCCATTAATGGTGATGTCTCTTTAGAGAGCAATATGGAGACGAAAGGTTGTAAGCGGTGTGCGCGGTGGTGCCTGTGAAGCAGTTGTGGCAAATAAGTGGTATTGTTGTTGAATTATTGATATTTCTTTTTACCACCGTTACACAGATGACACAACAACGTGACAATTGCTGCTAAAAACTTATCGTTTAAAGGTGATGATACTGTCGCATTATCAAGGAATTATAAAGGATTATCAAGGAGCATTATAAAGGAAAGTTGTCACAAAGTCAGAACAAAAAACACTATATTTTACTTGTTTCTATTTACAATTAAAGTTTAAACAGAAAATAAAAAAACTGTTTTTCTTCTATTTAGATAATACTCATACTGCAACTTATGACTAAAATCACTTTGATTCAAATTTGGCTTTAAGTTAAGTTTTAAGGATATTAAAGACATGTTTCAATTACAAACTTTAAGTAAACTTATTGTTGAGACGTTATCAACAGAGTCCTTTCTTTCACCCGAAATATGTAATACAATCAGTTTTTAAGCAACGTTAATTTATTATTTGAGGCTAAAAATTCAGTCGCTTGGCTCGGGGATACGTGAAAGCTTGGCTCAAGATCGTAAGCTTTGCTGCAATCGGAAATTTTCGTGCAATCGGCACGACTTGGCCCGATCGTTGTCAGCAGTTGTCCACACGACTCCACTTCGATAGCGTCCTCTATCGGGATTGTTGTAAAACACTAATGTACCATCGGATTGACCGTAAATATTAATTTTAATATTCAACACTTATAGTGAAGCTGATAGGTGGCTTAGAGAAGCAGATATGATACTTATAATATAATATCACTTATTTGACTTAAGTCTTAAGTATTTTTTTACCTTGTTTAGTAGCATATGCAAAACTGCAGATAAGCGATTCAAATCTTTTAGCTCTCAAACGTTGTTCGTTGGCGTGGTTGGTTTCTCTCTGGCAAGGCTCCCAACCAAAGTATACTTAAAATAACAAAAAGCTTTGCGCCTACCGATTTAAAACGCAACACCGTTAAGTGGAATGTTCTGTCCCTAATTGATGAATGAGCCACCTGGCATAATCCAACCTTCATCGGTCAATTTACACCTGCAAATCAACTAGTTCGTTAAACTCGCTCAACCAAGACAGGGGCTTGAGCCGCATTAAAACCCTCCGCCGGAGAGTTGGTTGGCCATACCGTGCAAATGAATGCATAAAATGTTCGGCTTCAATTTATTATGAAGCCACTTTTTCCCACTCGTCGGTGCCCGTTTCACCGCACGTAAGCTTCTGGTGTTCCTTTCGATGCCCTGCGGCTAGACGAACAAGACAGCCCAGGACAAGGCTCATTTAGCAGACACAACAGTCTACGACCCACGTCCTGCAGACGACAGTGAACAGCCGATAAGTCGATTCGAGTCGAATTTGGATGCAAACCGCACAGCAAGCCGACCACACAGGTTTCGTCAACTGTTTGCCGGGGCAACGTTGGTCTGGTTGGTGGTTTGCGGTTAGGTGGCCTGCAGGTCAGACAAAGCGGGACGTACTTTTCCCAGCACGCGTCCTACGCGTTCGAAATTGGAAAGGAAGAAGTTTGCTGCGATACAATGAGCTTGAGGTTGGGCGGTTTCTTTAACTAATTTAAAGTGGTTTTCTTTTGTGCCCCGTTTTAAGGAAGCTTGCCAAACGGCATAGAAGCTGAAGGATGGGTAATACGAGTGAAATGCGATTTTCTCACCGGTTGAGATGGGGCAAAAAGGGTTAACGAGATACAACACTGACTAATGAAGCGAAGCAGTGTCTGTAAGTTTGAGATAGTAGAAAACATAAACCACACGGAAATACATCAAAGCTCGTTAGAGGTGTAGTGGGCTACAACGAAACATAGACAGCCTTTTAGCTTCCGCTTTGAGCGTTGCTCTCGTTTCGTTGAAAAAGCGGTTGGGAAAAAAGGTTGATAACCTTCCATAAACTTGATACACACCATAATCACTTTTATACTAGTAACATATAAGTTGAGAATAATTTAAAAAATATGTTCAGCATGTCTTTTTTTTGCTATTTTTTGGCTTTTCTACGAAACTACCGTAGCAGCAGTGTGATGTTTAGAGATGATTTTTTTCTTCTCAAACACGTCTATGTTTTGTACTTGTTTTTATACGTGCAGTGAATTTTGATGTAAATTAAAAAAAATATAAAAGATCAATAAAAACAATGCTGTGTTAACAATCTCCAAAAACATTTTGTACTCTAAAGAACATTGAAAGAGAAAAGAAACATGTCAAATAACGCCTTAACAATAGTGTTCGAGTTCAATCAAACAGGGAAACAAACAATTGACCAATGAGCTAACAATCTCCGTGAAAGTAATTAAGAATAGATGTGTTTGCAAAATTTGAGAAAAATAACTGATACGATGTTTACTCACTGCATTCACGGGATAACTTGAAATTATTATTTTTATTATTTTACATGATTTTTTACTCAATAAACTGCCCTGAATATTTTTTAAAATTTGAAATGCCTTTTTTCTCGATACAGATACATTGTCAGTAAAATATGGCAGCGACCATGTCGAAAAACGTCACCAAGCTCGTCATCTTGACATTCCAGTTTATTCAACTCCGTAACGATAACATTCGTTGAGCAAGAACGTATTGTATTCAAAGTTTGCCATGCTATTTATGTCCGTTACAGTTCGGAGAAAACTCATGATTGTGGCTCGAACCGAACCAGTCACCAATAATGCTCCACAAACGATCTGCTTAGATGTGTGTATGTGTTTGTGATTGGAGTTGTGCGTGGTTTTGGTATTGGCCCAGTTTTCCGCGAACCAAAATTTCTCTCTAATCAAATGCACACTGTTCAGAGCAGGGAAAGCAATTCCTCCTCTACATGCTGTATCAACAGAGAGCGGGATAAGCGTGTTGTACCAGACACAACACTACATCATAAAGTGAACCGTTCTAGTTTGTAAAGCAGTTCTTTACACTCACCGCTTCAGTGAGATGTATTTTAATTAAGCTTGTTTTTGTATGTTGTGTAAAGATTTCAAAGAAACAAAGGGATAACGTAAAGGCATCTGTGAAGATTCCACCCGACAACTTACTGGGCAGACAAGTTTATCAACTGGACCGATCTGATCTTTCGTGTTTGTGTTTTGGTATTCAAAGTTCAGTGTACTCATGTGAATGATACCGCCTTACATAAGTCCGAAAGTAACCCCACTTGTCTTAGCGAGAAAGACGTACCACATTTTCACAACCTGTGCTGTGCGAGAAACACAAAACCTGTCCTCAAAATCAGTCCCAGTGCCAGCTGAAAGCTTATAAATCCAAAATATTTGTTCACTGTCGTGCTGTCGGGTTGGCTGGTCCGTTCATTCCGTTTGGTGTCGTGTTATTCTTCCCCCTTTTGGAAAACCAGCTTCGCGCGGAATGGCAGTGACAGGGTACTATGGAAACATTCACACCATGGGACGTGATTTTCTGTCCATCTGATTCGACCAAGGACGACCCTTCGGTAGGCATTGCACATTGCACGTCCTTGCCTTGGGACGTAAACACCGCAAAAGCCGCTTTAAAGTCGAAGTAATAGGGATTGTGTAGCGAAAGGGACGCCAGGGCCGTCCTGCGTGTGTATTTAGTTTTTTGTTGTTGTATTTCTTCTTTGAAATCCCTCCCCGTGCGGGAAACAAAACATCCGACGCCTGTATTTATGTTCCAACAGCTTTTCGCAAGGAGGTCACGACCGGTGAAGCATAACTCAATTTGATGAGGGTAAAGTCGAAATGCTGAATGAAAAGTTGTCACATTCGCTAAGACCATTTCACAACGACCATGGAATTCATAAGGGCTGGCGAGAGCTGGTGCGAACCTTGCTGGGGGTCAGTGTTGAAACATATTTTACAGCAATGTTTTGTTTGTATGTTTTCCATCGCTCAGTTGGAAGTATTTTTGATGGCAGGCAAAAAAGCTATTACGCTTATAATATACTGATTAGGATGGAGCATCAGTTTTAGCAAATACGATAACACAAAGTTCTGGTAGTTATTTTACCAGCGAATAGGCAAACGAAATGAAGTATGAATTGCAAAACTGTATCAACTGTTTTTGCTTTGATTAGTTGATCTATTTACGCTTCATAGCTCAGGTTTACCGCCAGTGTTTAATTACTGCGACCCACTTCAATTAATTTTCATCGATCGATGATGAGAATCAATCATCTATTTCAGTGCACATAATGAATGAGCGTTTGCTCTTTCATCAGCATTTCAGTTCTTTTACTTTATTGTTAGAAGAATCGTTGGAATCCAATTCATGCCAATGATCTTAAACGAGTAATTGAACACGCCCTACATTGAGGTTGATGGTTTCATTTGAAAAAAAACAACAACCTTCCATTAGCAACCCAACCGCAAACGCTTTTTGCATGATTAATTAACTTGCTTAAGATGAATGCGATGGTAATATAGTTATTGAGCGCTTCGAATGTAGAAAATACTCAATCACTTAGCTATTTATAATTTAATATGCTGTTTTAGTTGTTTTTTTCTCTTAGGACCTATCAACATACCCGTCATTGATTCAAGCTCCGAATTGATCGTGCCTCCATACGTAGGACTGATTATCCTGATATGTGTAATCAGTAAGTCACTGAAAGCCAATCCCACTAGTGGTACAGGCATGCCTTGACCGACAACGGTTGTTGTGCCAAATGGAGAAGAAGAAGCGTCAAGGGACGGAATTTTCAAGTTGATTTTATTTATTTATTTATTTAGTTCATTATTACGGCTCATGTATAGCCGTAGTTTTAGCCCAATAATGCTGATATACATTGATGTTAAGTTGATGTTACTAATATTTTTGTTCACATTGTGGATACAAAATATTCATTTGATAGGCTTATAATTTTGACAGCAATGCTTATAAGAGCTAATGTGTGCTCAAGACGTCTAAAAATTATATTGTTGTATAATGAGTATTTCCAGGTACTTGAGAATGTTTAATATTTTTTTTTTATATATGATTTATTCGATGTCGTTACGCCAAGTAGAAACAAAATTTTGAAAAAGGGGTGTTGAAACCGAAACCAATCTTATCACGTTAGTTAGATGGGACCTGTTGAAATGCACCATTGCTACCATTTGCAATGTTTAAAAAAATAAAACCTACAAAGCGAACTTTACAAGCCACGTTCAATCTTACCGAGCAGCAGAAATATGAGATCAGAAACGGCCAGACTGAACAAATAGTAGTTGGTGGCGGTACGCATCGATGGATGGCGAACGATTACGAGGCACACAATCAAGTTTCCAATCACACCGGTCACCAGGATACCGACAAACAGAACTGTGACCTGGAAGAGAGAGAAAAAGTGCAGTAAATACTGAGAATTGAATGCAATCAGAAATCCCACAAACTCTCTGGAGCTGGGCTGACATTTATCATGTGCCATGGAAAGTACAATAAAGAAGGTTACGTCGTTTTATTTTTCCAAAATTTAGTTTTCCGGATAATTTTTATGTCATAATAATGATCACATTTACTCCATTAGTCACACCCTGCAAATGTTCGCTCAATCTTTTTTAACCCCTTCACGACCAATCCCTTTTTATCGGCTTTAGCGTCAATGCTGCATCGGCAGGTAAGATAAATAGTAATGCGAAAAGTTTTACACCGCTTCTCGTTGTGTGTTTGCCGCGCTGCATGGCAGCAACTCTTATGCCGAGTACGATCCAAACAGAACGCAATAAAGGCAATCTGTGCACAGTGGGGCAAAAGTATATGTTTATTACCGGGCGCCAGCAGCAGTGTCGCGAAGAACGCGATGAAGCTTAAACAGGATTCTCAGACTTAAAAGACACCATCACCTTCTTCGCCAGGGTGAAGGAATCGAAGAGGAAAAAGCACTTCTTTCAATCACAGTTTACGTCTGCCCGCTTACACCTCATCCCAACATTTCTAGTATGCCCGCCGGTACCGTGGTAGGGGAAAGCATCTGGACGAAAATTGATTTTCCTCTTCAAATGCAAAGTGGGAATGGAAAATTGAATGGAAAATTAATCACCACCAGTACAATTTTCATCGTTGTGAAAAACGGCAAAGTTCGGGCTGTGGATTGTGGAAATTCGAGTCTTGCCAACACGTACCGGTTCGAGGCGAACGGTGAAAAGCCATACCATACGCTCGAAGTAATTATAAATGAAAAATATCCCACCGGCGTCATGAAACGAGGCATATTAAACCGTGCCGTATCATTCATAAAAGTGACCTTTATGAATTCCAGATTATTGTGAACCATTCCACTCTCTTGACTATTGTACGCAATTTTGTTGGTTTTGCCAGAACGAAGTGTAGGTATTGTAAACAATAAAGCCCACTAATAATGTGTTTTAAAGGCATTTTTCCCCCTTTTATGTGCTACTGAATACATAATAAATACGAATTACGAAATTTACGAGGTTACGAACAAGTAGAGCACCAGCAGTTTTGCTGGTCAACATACTCCATTAAATAATTAAACTATAAAGAATCCATTTCATTACGATGTAGAAGTCATCAATGTAAGTGCTTCTTTTTACATGTCAAATAAATTAATATATGACATGTTTTAATTTATTTAAAATGTATTTATCATCATTTTTTTAACATCTTTTTTGACAATTTCTGACAAGTTCGGAAAACAAATCACAAATTGTTTTTCAATCAAAAGCATAATCTGTTTGCGATTATCACGAGATTTACAAGCAAACGTAAGCTGTAGAGCCACATATCAATCAGCACAACACATCCCTATTCTGCTACGGAACGTACGAGTAGTAGTACAACCGTACGAGAAGCTCTTTATGTCCACTACCGACCACAAACGATACAGCTTGCTTCTCTGAACTGAGCGTCAGTTATTCCAGACCTGCAGTTAGAATGGACGCAGTAACTTTGCTAATTAAAATTTTAATAGTAATATCTTCCGTTGAACCAATATGCAGACGGTACCATGCACGAACATCCCTTACGGAAAACGATAATACTGTGCGGCAAAACGAGACAAGTGGTTGAATAGTATAATGGTAGTGGCATATGAGTTTATCAGCGTCATTTACTGAGAACATGGTATGTATTTCATTATCACAGTATCTCATCGGAAACATGTTGATCTTATTTCGCCTAAAAGTGTTAGTCGCAAATGAAACACAATTTTGCAACAAGTGGTGTTGTTCAAAACTTTGTATAACATATTTCATTTGTATTCTATAGGAGCTTTAGCAAAATAATTACATTCTAAGTGGTGATAATAAGCAGCAGAATATAATATTTCATTATCATTAATTAAAAACAAAACAAATACACATTCACTCTAACGCTTTTTAAATTCATAAACCAAATTATAGTTCAAATAAGACGTTATGTATATTTAATGCTATATAGTTTCTGAGAATAAATTCCCAGTTCCCAAACATAGAATTGTTTGTTTTCCCTTGTGATGATAATCTCCCTCATAAAAGTATCCCTTTTCCCCTCTTCGTCTACAACTCGTCTGATCGCTTACACAAAAGCGTGTTCGTGGAGACAATTCTGCCCGTCAGATCCACTTTGCGACGGCAGAATCGGTCGTCAAAAGTTGCCCACCGGCATTATGTTGTCGGAATGAACGAGGTTGTCTGATAACACTATCTACCGTCAACACAGTTTGTCACTTCTACCCGGAATTGTCCTCGCACTGCATCAAGCTTTAGCCAGCCAATTCGCTTCCTACCTCAGCCCAGTACGGCTAGCGATGAACTACCCGGAATAATACGCACATAGCACACACGAGCCACACGATGTGGTAACCATGGTTTCACTGTGCTACCGAACCCCTAAAGCCGATCATCATTAATTTCCCTTATTTTCGCATAAATAACCTCACAATCTGTGGTCAATGTGTACGTGTGGGAGAGAGGGAGCGGGGCTTGAGGGGTATTTCAGTGCGGGAAAAGGGATGCTATGGTTCGCTTTAATTGTTTTCGCACCATAATGCATTTATTGAACCATGTCTTTGTTAGGGAAGTTTCATTGACTGCTGGTAGCTGGTGTTTTCATTTGCTCGTAGCTGCAGCAGGAACTTTTCCGTAGAATAAGCTTTCCCACCTTTAACATTGGTTCGTGATTGGTGCTGAAACTTTAGATAGCAATGTTCGCTTTCTGCATTCAAATTTCTCGGGGACTAAATGGGAATGTGTAAACTCAGACAGACGCTTTAAATGCGAAACTCGTCTTGTTGTGAATATCCATACAGCTGGAAGTTGGATCCTGTACCGTGTTCATTTTACGCCCAGCTTCCGGTGCTTCCGGTTGGAATGGAGTCACCCAGTTAATTATGTTGGTTTGCGGTTGCTAGAACCGGTTTGTTGATCAATTATTACCGTGTGCAGTTTGGGGTAGCGTGTGATAGTGTTGGACGATGGACATATTTTCACACCAGGGTTTATCATGAATAAACAAACTATAAATCAAGAGGAATGATCTAATCAAAGTTCTGAAAAACAATTTTAACAACCTGAATATGCACTCAAACAGTAACTGAAGCTAGGAATTATGAGTTGCTATTTTAAAATTGCTTTGATTTGTTAAGTACATATGTGGTGAGCAGTTAACAAAATCATTATATGTATATGAATTCAAACATGCAAAAATATTGAAAGCATTTTTTACATTTCGAACACATTGATTCAGTAAACACATCTTTGTCCTCGCCCGAAACAGTCGGCATGAGTTCAAGACGAGGATAGAAAAGCTTTTCAGTAATGATCTCGTCAAGACGCGCAATAACGTATCCCAAAACAAGGTATTTATCATAAACATCACGATAGGCATGATTAAAAGCACCCAGGATATTGCTAAATCCGCCCTTAGATCTTAAACAACAAACACATAATTGTGTTGTACATGGTTCTGGAAATAATGAGGAACAACTGAAGAACAACAACGGATGAGCGATAATTCATAATACAATTCAAACATTAGCAAACGGTGAAGCCCTAAACATAAAAGAAGCATGAATTAAAGTAACTTACAAAATGATTTCATCTTTCAAGAATTTTTTAAAAGATTGAATGTATTCAGATGAGGAAAGTTTAGTCACTGTAAGTTGTTTAAAATCTTTAAAATGGACAATTTGCTTTAAATACCATATTTTTAAGCAAAATTAGGAAAAATGAATCTGGTATTTGGCACAATAACTCAAATTATAACGAGTAATCAGGATTACGGAATTTAAAGCAAATCTAAAATTCATTATTTCAATTGTTCGTGTTGTTCAATTAGTATTATTTTAATCGAGTCTAGAATTTAGCTGGAAAACATTCCAGTTGACAAAAAAATAACCTTGAATTTTTTTATATTTTGCTGCAGCACGCAGTTGCCTGTTTGTCTGTCCGGTCATTGCCGTTGTCCATCGCAACATTGTTCGATTATTGATCTTTTGTGCTATCAGTCCAATTATTTACGTGAAAGTAACCGAAGCTCATCAATTCGTTACATAATTATCCAAACTCTGGGCCTTGTACAATGTGTGCTTGTATGTGTATTACTTCCTCTCTTTCACACAAGCGCACAGCACGATGGCATTCCTCAATGGTGCAGCAAACAAAATAATGGTAAACGTTGAAAATTACTAACAATAGACACCCGTCCCAGGAAAGCTCAGCAATGGCTTTCTCGAGCAAAGGTCAATACTACCTGATCCTGCTCATTGTGCTCGCATCGCAACCCCCGGGAGTCTAGGATACCAAAGCCCACCCGAGCAATCTACCCACCGAGCGAAAACTCGACGCGTAACGAACCAAAGCCGCTTACGAAAGTGGTCACCCACGAAACAGCGGTGGGAGTCGTTTTTATTCATCTCTCCGCTAACTTAAGCTGGTGCAAGCATGACGGTTTGAATATCTAGCACCACACCGCAAGAGATTGTAATTTTATTGCTAGCGAGCGCTGGAAACACCGACACGAGTGCTAAAGTGCATCAACATCCCTCGCCCAGACAGTGCCCGGTCGTACTTAAAGATCGTACAGGATTCGTTTCGTTTAGCCGCATGCGTTTAAAAAGAAGGAAAAAAATCGACATGCAATGTGTGAACTTATCAGTGCCATTAAAAGCTTTAGCCCGCATGCTGCAGTGTGCCTCCGAGTGTGAACCGCACCATAAAGTGGAAGGTTCGCACTCGCGCTCAAACATTGCGCTTGCCGGCTAGCACTCCCCGCGGTGCCGTTTGTCTGGCAGCCTGTATCTGTACCTGAGTGCATGAGCATGGTAAAATTTCCCAATTTCCTGACCCACACCGACTGAGAGAAGAAGAGCTAGAGAGCTTAGCAAACATACACGAACACGCTGTTCCACGGTGCTGTTGGTCTCCGGTGGTGCGTTATCGGGAGCTCCATTTTTATACCTCGCAATATGAGATTCCAGACGGTGTGAATCCTCAAATCGGCTCTTCCATCGGTGAAAATCCTCGGCATGGCAGTAACTTGTTTTGAATGGAGTTTAAAGAAAACTAGAAGGACACCTTTTCACTTCCGTAATCTTTCAGAGGCTATGCGGCAATCTTTTTTGTTTTGTTTTCTGTACTCTTACTTCTCTTCGTGCGTCTTCCGCCAGAACATTGGTTTCCTCTCTTTCCTCCACTAAGCGTGGCGGGTTCAACCAACCTAGCTCAAAACTAATTTGAACTCATTCCGAAAGCTATTAAAAACTTTTCCATCCTTCCAACTGGTGTTCGCACAGGTTACGTTACATTTTACGTCTCACTCTATCTTTCGCTTTAGTTTTCAACCCAGTTGATGGTTCCATGCTAGCTGGATGCTATTTTCGTGTCGAAAAGATTAAGTTCATAACGTTTGCCGCCGGGCCAAGACGCCACCAAAAGTCTGCGATTGAAGATTGCTCCTTGGGTAATCAAATTAATTCAATAGCGCTTTTTGTCACGGAAATGCTACGACCGAGGACGAGAGACCACACTGTCCACCCAAAAACGGGGAGCGCGACTGCTGTCTCTTGTACCCCATGGCCCATCCAGCCGCCTGCAAATGGTCCCGTACGTACGCGACAGCACAATGTGTTTGCGTTAATTAAGATGATATTAATCGGAACGGAAATTAATTAGGCAAAATTTAAGCACACCAATTTACGGTTCACCTGAATTTGTCTGTGGGAAAAGGGGGTGGCACAGATTGTGCAGGCCTCGCCCACAGGCTACTTACCAGCATGGCGGTGAACAGCGGCATCCGACGGGGACCCCGGGCGTACACCAGGAACTCGTCCACGGAGCAATCGAACTGGTCGCTCGATGGATCGCACGGATGGGGCGGCTCCAGCGGGTCGCCGGTTGCGTTCTCGGTGCCGGTCCCGTTCGCATCGAACAGACCGAGCCCGAGCAGCACATCCAGCGACATGGTGACGCCACCGGTCGGAAAGCTTGCGTACGAACTGTCCGGCAGTAGCATCGCCGGCACGGTGGAGGACATTGGCCACGTGAGGGCCGTCGCGTTGGCCACCACTGTCTCCATGGTTTGGCTGTAGGGCGGTGGGATTTGGGTCGCAATTAGACACCTGGTGGTAGGTGGCTTACCGCAGAATCGGAGCTCGTTTCACTTTCGTTCGTCCTCGCATGGTGGTCGGATCGCTGGGATGTTTGTTTTTTTTTGTTGCGTTTTTAGCAGAGCAAAAGCCTTTTTGTATGTGTGTGTGTGTTTAGCTGCAGTTAGCAACAATTCGTGTCTATCGTCATTTTCGCTGGAAGCAATTATAGCCGCGCGTCAGCAAGCGCAACGATGATAAGAAAGCACCAAAAACACTATGCAGCTACAAATGAGGGGGGAAAAATACACTCCCGGAATTACCATAAAATGTAGATATGAACCATGTAGCACCAAGCACTCTGCACGACCGTCACGTACTGGACGCTATCGCTCACGGTAATCGCCCGGAATGCCAATGACACCGGATGTCAATTGCATTAACCCGCACACAACACTTACGCACTCACACACACACACAGACTGGTTGACCACCAAACAACTTTGTCGTTTAATTTTTATATTGCACTTAAATGCATTTCACCACAGAACCAGCGCTGCCTGGTCCCCGTTTTGCGCACGCTTTCTCGCACGTTCGCACAACCCGCTGGATCGATACGCAATCGGATCGGAACTTTTCACTCGCTAGCACAGTGCGCCTGAAAGGTAGGCTAACATTTATGCACGCAACGCGGATGCGGCAAGTACGGTGCAGATGATGTGGAATCTGAAATGAGAGGCAATATCGTAACAAGAGGCACATTAAGGAAGCTGTCTTTTTTACTGTTTTGGTTCCCTGCTGCAGCAATGACGGATCGCACGGCGTACCAATAGAAAGGTCTTCCCCCACAGACCCGTTGCACTGCGCTCCAGTACACTGTGCGGGATGTAGTTGTTCCCGCTCCATCACGTCCCTGTGCCACTTACCATACCTTCAAATCTGCTCGTTCTGTTTTTTATCACCCCAGTATCTGGCGAATGCTCAGATGCAAGATAAGAGATCAACCCACCCCATCACCTGACGAACGGTACGACGCTGTAATACGACAGTAAAGCGGCTCATTAGCTCTTTTTGTCGCCCAGTTCATCTTCGCCGATGCTGGCACGGTCCACCGTCAAGAACGGTCTTTTCGCAGCAAGGGGGGCAAAACGCTGAAGGTCTGTGTAAAGTTTGCGTTTCAAAACCGTGTCGCATCTTGCTCGCCCGGTTTATCGTACGAACGGGTGAAGCAGTGTTTGTACAGTGGGGTAGGTAAGGGAGGCAACGCGACGGTTAGGCAAGCCAGGTTAGTTTCTACACCCCCCGTTTACGTGTTTGGAGGAGTTCTTTTTGTGTGCCGTTTTGTTGGCTCTGTCCATTCAACGATGACGGCAAAGCATGATGCGAACTCGATCTTGCTCTCCCTGTCTGATGATTTAATCCAACCGCAGTGTGATAAATAGTGATACCGAGCGAGCTTTACTTCCCGCCCCAGTGCCGGGCGAACGATTACAACCCGATGGTAGGAAGCTGTAGAACGAAAATTGCTTCACGTTGGATGAGTGGATTGACAACGGATTTTCTTTTTTCTTTCTTTCTTTTGCTTTACCCATTGATTGCTATGTCTTTTTTGTGCTGATTAACCGTACACTACGACAAGGAGGCAGCTTTTTGTACCTTTTATCAGTGGTTCTACTGTTCTGTACGATACACAGAACGTGGGGCTGTACCGCGGTTGAGCAAATTTCCTCCTAGAAGCAACAGCATCAAACACAAAAAAAAAGAAATTACCCCGGTCCGGCCGGATGTGACCAACAGGAGTACTAATAGCATTACCGTAGAATTGGGTTTGGGGTAATTAGTTTTAACAAATTTTTGCCGATTATAATGTTCACGTCACAGTTTCTAGGGCGTTGCAGGACGATTAGATGTGTTTTTTTTTTTGTGTGTGCCACGGATGTCCCTTGAATCCTGCCCCTGTACAAATGGTCTGTTGGCCGACCGGAAGCTAATTTGTGTCGCAAAAGAAATTTCTCATCTACTTAATGTATCTCCGCGTTGGGTTCTAATTAGAGCGCTTCAGCCTCGAGATTGGACCGGGTATGCGAAGGATGTAACGTTGCAGAGGGAAATTATAAAAATGAAACGCGATTGTTTTTGTGTAGCCACCTCGAATGGAAACAACTTGCGATTTGAATCCAACATGGAACGGTTTCTGTTGTACGTCATTGACTGGCGTAGCAAAATAAACAAAGTAAAACGTGGAAACTTGCTTATAAAAGAGTTCTAATGCTATAAGGATATTATTAAGATCAGTTGCTAATATTATTAATATCTTGAAGGTGTGGCAGCAGTTGCAATTTATAATATTAAATTATTGTATGATCTTTTGATCATACTTGCTTAGTAAAATAGAATTTTTATATAATTTGAAATCACTGAATGTGGTTGAAACTATATTAGAGGTCAGCACATTGCGAACGTGTCGTACAAAAGAGAATATGGCAAGAAATGATATTAATAGTAACGAAGGATGTATTAAAATTCAGAGATATTCCTCGTTCCCTCTTACACTTCATATATACTTCACGAGAAACAATGTAAATTTCTGTAACGTATGATGACATAAGATGTTTTTTAATTGTAATTATAACATTAAATAGTTTTATTCGAGAATAAAGCAACAACATGTCTTCTTTTGGGGCAAATTTCCGCAGAATTTTAATTAAAAAAATGCAAACTTTTATGCTTTTGGAAAGGCATAATCCAACTAATGACGCTTTTCAATCCATCCAAAAGGCATTCAAAAAGTAATCCAACGATGATTTTTGGGAGTCGTTTTTTGGGACTTGGACGATGCTTAACGTTCTCTCGTTACCATGAAGCACGATCGATTGATTAAACATACCATGGAGAGCAATCATCCATTATGCCGTTCGATGGTACAAGTAACCCCCCGGACGCATAAATCATTAACCCCTAATCGATCGGCTGTCCGCAATTGGCACCGGTTGGTCAATAGATGATGCAGCACACAGGCACGAGCATAGCGAAAAATTCCATCTTATCGCCACAACAAACCAATCGATCGTGCTGCGTGTCGCTGGGACGCTCAAAACGTTACCAAAAAATCGACCCGACGCGCAGTTACACCAACGGAATGCAGCGAGGTAGCGAAAGCACGTGGAAGCATGGAATCATGTCACGCTGTATCACCTAAAAGCTTCCTCGTGGTAGGAGGGAGGCTAGGAAGTTTCATTTACTGCTTCCAGCCCACCAACCAGTCATCATTCGGAAGTTAATGAGCCTCAAAAAAAGGGAGAAGGATGGAGGGAGAAGCAGTGGCAAAGAAGGCGATAAAATAAAGAGATCTCCCACCACTCGTCTGTGCGATATTATCCACCCACGGGACTGGACGTTTGGGACTCGAGCAGTTTACTCCATTTTCAGGCTCTTGCCTCAGACTCAGTTTGGTAGTAAAACGCTTGTGGATGTAAAAACGGCGTGTGACAGCTTGCCCATAACAAGTTACGCTTGCGAAAGCGAAAACTCGCGGAATCAAATGAAGGATTTACGGGCTCGTTTGGGAAATTGTAAACTCAACCCAAAGTAGATCATAAATAAATCTGCCTGATGAATTTGGCGCCCATTGCCTTAATGGAAAAGAGTTTTGCGAAGGCCGGTTGTAAACTGAGGCAGGATTTTACGGGACAGCAATTATCTCACCGAGGAAGCAGGATTGATCCACGATAAGCTAGGCAGAGGTGTTTTGCATTTAATTATTAACGTGTATTAAGTGACTGCTAAATATTTCAATAAAAGCTAAACTTAGTGATTTACATATAAACAGCCAGCAATTGTTACTAAGAATTGTTAGAGAACTTTATTTGAGTTGTACTTCTTATATTATATTTTTGTGTTTTTTTTTTCATTTAACATCACGGTCATGATGATCATAATGGTTCGTCTATCTTTTCTAGATATATGTGTCACACTTTTGAATAGCATGAAATTCAAACCATCGCTCTGTACGCAAGCAGATTGAAGCAGATGGAAATCAATATCCATACATGATGATGATGATGACTACAACAACTCGAGCATCGCATTTCCTTTTCTATTGCTTTATTCAGAGTTCCAGTTGAATGTAAAAATTAAAAAGTGATTATGAAATGGATCAAAACAAGCAAAAAAAAAGTCCGAGCACTGCTCGATCCAACGCACTTAACCATCATTGAACGAAGGATAGCAACACAGTAACAGTCAGAAATTGTCTTCCGATGAAGGCATCATTTTGCATCACATGTATCGATTACTAAATACATCTTACGGTCTATGAAATCATGAGCAATGTCCTCTTTCCCCAGACTTCTTTGTAAAGGTACAATTTCACTTCAATCCATTCGTTTAGGCAAAATGGGAACACACTGCCAGCGCGAAGCACGTTCGTTCAGAATGCAAAAGCAAAGGATCACATTTACCGTACAAAATGTTTTTTTCCCGACGTTGCAAACACTTTGCCGATCACGTTAAAGAGCATGGCAATAGAAGAGCATAGTGAAGGATTTCATCTTGTTTGCCGCTCTCGGCATTGATCGTTCGCTCCGTTTGGAATGCAATTCAAATTCTGCCACGCGTTTCTTATTCACTGCAACCGCGCAGCCACTACCATGGGAGTTGGTTTGAGTTTTCTGTGTCTGTATGTGTTTGTGTGCCAGCAGAAGCACAGCGCTTTTGTACCGATTCCCATTCTTCTGTACCGTTCATTGCACCGGCAGGTGCAAAGAAAACTGCAATCGTGTCCCGGTTGGCAAAGGTTTTTTTTTAAATATGTACTACAACCATCCTTCCTATCTGTTCTGCTATGGGTACATTCAGTATGGCAACGATGCTGAAGGACAGTTCAATCATCAACCGTACTTCGTTACATCGTCTGCATGCAAATGCATCTGGTGCATGTTATCATTTTTTCCCCCTTTTTGTTCGGTACGATATACCAGCACAGCTGCTGCACAATATCGCACCGGTGTAGTAACGGATGCAATTTGTTGCATCCGTGCATCAAACGGAAACAATGTTTTTCTACCGTCTGGGTGCAACAGGTAATGTATTCGCACACTGGTATTCTATCTTTCAATTCAATCATCTCGTTAAGCAGAAAGCGCGTGATATAAATCATAAAATTGCAATATGTGTTACAGGGCCTACAAAGATCAATTGAAAAACATACACACTTGAAAAATTCATTAATACGCTTGTTATAAATACAAACAATGAATACTAGTTGTTTACATTTTGCTGCGTATTAAACAGCTGAAAAAAATCGATCAAACTGCCATTAATTAGAATGTGTGCGTGACATTATTTTGTCTGCCGTTCAATTGGACTGCCTTTTAGGTTTGAAAACTTGATCTTGATACTACTTGAAGTTATAGCCTAATTATTTTTAATGGTAAGTTGGTTATCATGACAATTTTCCTCAGCTCAATGTACATGAGTTCACTGTTTCAACGCGGAGTAGTATCACTAGTAATGAATAAGTAACATTCTTAGCAAAAGCAAAAAAAAAAAAAACTTATTCTAAAATACTGCCATCCGAACGTTCTGCCCACAACTTCACAACGTGAATATTAATTACCAATTGAATTAAGTCAATCCTCTACCTCCACCAACCTGAAGTAACCGCTCACGGAATCCTCCAGTGCGGAGCCAGTCCCAAATATGGAACATCGTTCTGGCGTGCGATATGTTTAATTATCGCTCGATCAAAGCACGAGGCAAAATATAAATAAACTGTTTGTTGGCCACTTCCACCTGCTCCACTGACGCGGTAGCTTCATTGAAAATTTGTTATTACCGTTCGTGTCTGCAAACGACATGATGAGGTTAATCTGCAAGCTTCTCCGACGGGGTGCCCGAAGTGTTGACATAGCGCTTTGTGATCGGTGAAGCTACATGAAGGCGCACAATTGCTACGAAAATATTGATGTTGACCAACTTCGGGGAGAGGATAGTTTACTTCGGCTGTTAAAATAAAAACAAACTAACCGATAATGTTGTCTAGAAAAACGCAAAATACGACGTAGCAATCAGTCTATTCACATTGTAACGAAACAGCTTGAACAAAAATTTAAAATGGTTGACTAATGTTATGCAGAAGCAGAATATTAGAAAAATACGTATGTAGCGTAGGTACACGCCGATTATTAAAATTCATTCGATTTGTTATTATTCAAAATATAAGAAGCTTTTATTTACGGCATATATTGTGCCATTTGCATTACAACCACTAGCCTTCATCTATCGCTTTATCTACAAGGCGTCGTGCGCAAAAGAATAAATTTTACATGCGTTACACTTCCGTCCTCTGCCAGATTAAATGGAACAAATTGCCTCCCACCACCGATGGGGCAGATATGGACACCAATTCAGCGCTATGAGTGCATAGACCCATGGAACCGGTCCGAATGCGATCGAAGTACTCCACCCTTTTGCCCGGCCGATTAACGCGGTACTGGTCCAATATGGCTATCCAAAAGACCAGCAGTAGGTGACCACATTCCACGCGCCAGCTGTCTACCGACGTCACTGCAACCAGGAACCAGTTCGTGATCACAACCAGAATATGTTCGCTGTCTTTCGGCGGACTATACGGGTGCATACAGTCTGCCGAACACCACTGTCAAGTTCAACTGGTGCCTAGTGCTGAAGAACTTGTTTCCGACACGCTCCTTTCGGCCAGCTCACTAGTAGCTGCAGTACTGTGCAATAAGCTGCTTTGTTGACCCTTACTCAGTCTCATTTAACAGTGTGCTGAATGTATTTTCTCTACAATTCGCCCAAAATAATCGTTATGTTTTTAAATGAAAGTGTTTTTGTAGCTAGCTCTGTAACAAACATAAACAGAAGTGTCACTACAAGATATGCAAAGCAGGGTTGGACAATACGTCTTCCTCAGCAAGAAAACAATCCAGGAAAACATTCCAGTGAGTTGTTTTTACCTCAGACAATTCGCCATGTCTGAAGAACCGAATGCAAAGATGGAAAGGTGGCTGAGGATAGAATTATAAATTCATATCATTATTCATGAGTTATTCCACCTTTACATGCCTTTGTAGCCAGGTTTGTTGTGTCATTAAAAAAATGTTTTGCCTGTAAAGGAAAGCATTCCTTTAAAGAAAGTATCGACTGAAACAAAGCAAAATGTACATTAAAAGGCTGTCAACCAGTGTAGTCGACTGATGTGAGCGTGAAAGTAAATCAAATATATGCAATTAATGTTTCAGAATGTTCCTCGCTGCACCATTTTGCTTTTCAAATGATTGCCACACCGTAACAGGACGATTGTTTGTGAAATTAATGGATTGCCAGTTACATACACAAGAAGAGGCGCATTGAACGAATATGAATTGTATAATTTAGTTTGAATTGAGCTGTAAATAATCATTATTGTTTTGTTATGACGAAAATAAATCATACATGATATGGCCTTTTAACAAGTAGTAATAAATTGTAAACATTTTTATTATGGCAGTTTATTCTCTTTTTATTCATGAGAAACGGTCTGGATCTGGTCTTTCTTGTAAATGCTTCAAGAAAACAGCATTTCACCTAACACCCTCATATATTTTGGTTTTAGCAAATTTGTTTGTTGTTTATTTATTTACAGAAAGACCTCAGAATATTGGGATTGATTAACCTCTTTTAATTGATTTACTTCGATTTCTTAACACTTAAAACATTCTTTTTTGCAAAAGATTTCCGTAGACGTATATACTAATGTCTTTCAACGATCAGTTTATTAAAATTAATTCAATTTATCTTTTTATGTACCATCCCCAATGATTCCCCAAACATGAATGGCGTATCTTGTATTGAAGTTGCTTTACCATGAACTTGATTACTCTTGTTCATTGTAATCTAGTCGAATGATTTCAGTAGAAACCCACAGCGAAGCTTTTCCGGGAAGAAGCCATTTTAATTCTTATCTGCTTTCTAACACGTCTCTTATTCATTGATGGTGTACTCACCATATGTACAGACTGAACAGCCAAAAAGAACGTCTTCCAGAGCAATGCAAACAAAGACAGTATAATAGATTCCAAATATATTAAAAGAAGAATTACTAAGAACTACTCCGATAGCTCGAATATTTAATTTCAAATTCAACAATGGGATACGATTTCATTGAAAAGCATGAGTGAAGAACAAATAAACTTTGTGTAGAATGTTGAACTGTGTAAAATACAAACAGCAAAAAAAATTAGCAACACTTAAACACTCCTTTAAATTAAATTATATGTATTTATTTTTTTATAATAAACATAGCACTTTGAATTTACAAGTTAACAATCGTAAATAATAAAAAATAAGGAAAACATGTTGAAGCAAATAATTGTAAATTATAAAACAATCATTTATTCACATTTGCCCCATCAACAAAATATTGTATTCAATTGTTTGATAGTTAACCCCAAACATTTCGAGCAAAACCCTTTCATGACATTGCATTAAAATGTTA
This sequence comes from Anopheles arabiensis, assembly GCF_016920715.1. Classification (NCBI taxonomy): domain Eukaryota; kingdom Metazoa; phylum Arthropoda; class Insecta; order Diptera; family Culicidae; genus Anopheles; species Anopheles arabiensis. Next base: position 33,808,552 of record NC_053517.1, read on the forward strand.
TCCCTTGCGTCAGGCCGCTTTATGTTCGATTGTATTGGTGTAAATAAATACCATCCTTTCCTTGAACACTTACGTCACCCTTTCTGCATCAGTAGTAATGCTTTGCCTAACGCACTTAAAATTCAGATTTACTTCAAACCCAACCCACCCGACCCATCCGTAATGATGTTCATTTTATTTCTTAGAAATGGTGCGCTTTCAGACTTTGTTGTCCTTAAATCTCCATCCACGTGGTTGTATCTCTGTATAAATATTTACCCCAGCACACAGTGCTCCTTCGCCCCGTTTCGGTCGGCGGTTTGATCCAGTGTGCCGAAATGCTTTCGTGATTCGTTTCCAAAGATCGGTTAAATTTATTTGCAAATGAATATTCCAAACCGGGGATCTCGTCTTCTTTGGGTTGGTATTGAGATTCACTTTCTATCTGGCTATTAGTTAACCTTAAACACTGTCCTTCCAAAGAAAAAAAAATGAGAAAAACGATTACCATAAAAGTGACACTCTGATGATGGCCGTGAAATGATAGCCGGAAAATGAACTGTCTAACGTTTGCTTTTTTATTGGGCCAGCTTTTTGTTTCCTGCTTTATCGCTTTAGTGGATAAAGAGTCAACCCGGTAGCCATAAAAACTAGGACACTCTTAACAGCATCAGCAACGTTACTCTCGTAACGGGTGCACATAAATATTAGACGCCAAAAGTATGGCTAAGCAAACTCAGTAAAAAGTGCTAGCAAGTGCTTCACTTTAGCATCAAAGCATCATCCTCAATTCGAATCAATATGATTTCGTTTTGTGCTGTGTGGTTCGTCTGCTTGCCTACGTATCTTTGTGACAAGTGAAACACATGCGCCGTTCGTTTGAAATGATAAAAAAGAGCCTATCAATTCCCCACACTCATCAGTATGCATTTGTTCGTCAAAACCATTCAGAGGCTAATGTGGACTGGATTTTTCTTCCACGACATCCAGTGCGCAAGAAAGCAAGGGTAAGAAAGTGTTTACGTTGTACCTCTTACTAAGAACCAAAACAATACAAAAAGAAACAAGACTTAGCAACAGTGCTTACCGCACTGCAAAAAGAGAAAATACAGCATCAGCAAGCAACACAAGAGATTCAGCCACAGCTCTTCACGTTGTGGTTCAGTCGCATCGCCTATTACTTCGCCAAAGCAATGTCGGATGGGCATGAAAATAGCAGCTTCCCGTTTTTTTCCTGTTGGCTGTATCGTTAAACACCCAGAACGACGCACTGTAAGCGGCTTCCGAGCCGAGTTCATCATTACGAATCGTAATGGATGGGATATCTGACGGAAAAACAGCGCTCTCGGTGTCGAATACGACAAGCTTTCACAGCCGAAAGGGAAGCAAAAGTTCGTCAGCACAACCTTCAATCTGAGCGAGCGCCTGACGCTGTCTTCTCAGGCGCTGTGATGCTGTGTACGTCACTGCCAGAGTACCACGATGGGCTAATAAACCACCCAGAAAACTCGTACACTAGCAACATGGCATAAATCAAGGTTTGGAAATTAATTTGGCCCCCTTTGCGATCCGATCCCAAGCAGCCACTCCTCCGCCGTACCGGTAAACTAAAGGAGGAAAGCATTATTTAAACGAAACACGAACTCACGATAAGCATAATTAATTTTCCCAACCTATAATCGATGTCACTTTGCCCAACTTAGTGCACGCTTTGCCACGCAGAGTTCAATCATCATTTGAGTCCCCACATTGTTTCCGGACTGGAGGGGTGGACGGTGGAGTTTTGCTAAGTTTGTTACAGAACTCTCTCTCCCTCTCTCTCTCTCTCTCTCTCTCTCTCTCTCTCTCTCTCTCTCTCTCTCTTGCTCGCATTTGACCGCAGGGCACGCCAGGGCTCAATGAAGGCTTCTTGGCAACAAATCTTACCCTGGTTAGGAGCCAAACTTATTCTTGCCCGCCGGAGGCATTGTTTCCTACCGGAACTTTGACTTTGTGCTGCTAGTTTTGCGTTGTTTACGCGTACTTTATTAAAAAAAGGAATAAAAAAGAAGAAATTCAGACAATAGGCTAACAAGGCAATCACAATCGCTGTTAAATTAAGCGTGCAGAAAACTCAAACAAGCGGCGTTTTATGTTGGCGGGCCCAAAAACCAAACAACGCACCAGGGGCAAAATTTGGCACAGGCATTGTGTTGCGGATTTTATCGAGAGTGAAGCCTTCTCCCGATCAGCTTTAATTAATCACGAGCACTTCGATCAAAGAAGACACACCTGGAATTAACAATGAAAAACGACGGTATCGCACTTGGGTGAAGGTAATCTGTGGGGGATGTGTGAAGACCAATAAGACTATGAAGTAAAACGATAAGTACTACTACATTTCCACCCACATAGACGTCCCACAAGCAATCTCACTCAACAGAAGAAGGTGCTTCAGATGAACTTCGATACGTTACGGGATCTAGACATATCGGCCCATTTTCACCTATAACAGGAATGGTGAAACTAATCTTCATTATAATTAGAAAATCTTCTTTTTATTACTCGTAAGAACTGCCAAGTTAACCGTAGCTTTAAAAATACTTTTTGATTCAAGACTAATTTTTAAGAAAATTTGGAACTTAAAATGAAAAACTTAGTTCTTTCTATTTTGTAATAGGAAATAAAAACTAAAGAAATTTTGACTTCAATTGGTTTAGATCTTCAGAATCATTGAAATAGCTGTATTTAAAAATGATTTATGCCTCAATGTAATAGATTTTTATACCTCAAAACCTTAAACCAGAAGTTTGGACATTAAAATAAAAATAAGATATGAAATGGTTGCATAAGACATTTCCTGAATTCAAATAATTTCAATTTGACGACAAAATCATACAATGTTCAACTGCACTATTGTTGTAAAATTGTTTGTATCTACATTCCAAGATGTAAATCATGTATGTAAACGAATGCCATAGATAGAACAACCCTGGACTAGAATTTCCATTAACCAGGACAAATCTCAGTGAAGACACGTGTGTTTCTATGTGATGAAGTAGCACGACAAGTATCAGCAGTGGAGGGTCAACTTTTCAACCATGGAAAGCAAATAGCGTGCTAATAAACAAACAAACAAATATACAAACAAAGTAAATAAATAAACAACCAAACTCATACGCACACACACACGCACATACGTATGCATGCTAGTGCCCTCGTGCTGGATCAGTATGCAGATAATTACAATTCCTTTATCTACGGGCGCTGTATTTTGTGTCTGTCAGCCTGTTCGGTCTCAACAGTGCTTCTGCCTCTTCAGACAGACTCTGAATAAATTCATTCAACTTTCAGCTGTTTTTTTTTTTTAAAATTCTCTCCCGTGTTGATTCCGGGCGATGCTGGTTGGCAGGAACATCATGCAAAACTTTGCTTTACAAGCCGAGCCGGGTTCCGGTTTCCAGGCATTGGGTTAAGGTTCTGTGTGGTTAAGACAATCCTCAGCCTTACCCTGGGGATCTGAGCGCGGTACACGCCTTTATTTAAAAAAAAATGAACTCTTTACCATAATTCCGGAGGAGCTGTGTGTACCGTAACATCCGCATGCAGATAAGATAGAATGCTGACAAGCGCAAAACGGGGACAGGAGCTCCGGTAGTGCCCAACAAAACTTTTCGGCACCATTCCATGCAAACACGGAACGATACACAACACGGCCCGGATAAGACTAACAACATGCCCGAATTCGGGGCACAACATCTCATCTCACAGCCTGTTGTAATGCGATCCCTCGCCTGTGTGTTGTGTTATTTTTCCGCTTCATTTCATCGTGCATAATTTCGACCGGGGTCAAGGTTGTGCTATTTTCTACAAAAGTTCTTATAGCGCAAGAACCCATCATTATCATCATCGTCTTCGTCATAATTGCATTTAACCCTGCAATGGTGTTGCGACTAAAGTAACACTTTAGAATCAATCAAATTTTACCAGGGCAATGGTGAAAATAAGAAACAAACTTTGGCACCCGAGGGACCGTAGGGCACCGGAAACATCCTAGGAAATGGAAAATTGTGCGAGAAACTGGGAAATACCGCACTTGAGACTAGATAACTTTGCGTCAGACAGTGCGGAGAGAAAGTTTTGTCAAGCACCGGGAGACAAATAAAAACAAACTAAATAACTCACACCCAAACAAGCCGCTTTGGTTCCTGGAAAATGGTGCTGCACAGCCAAGCACCAGTCCGTTAGCAGTAACAACAAATAAAGTTACCGCGAAAATATGAGGGGTAACTTAAGTTTCACGAGCTTGTATCGTCTCCCAAACGGCGCCCAAGTGTTGCAATGTGATTTGAAAGCTTTCAATGTGGTCTTGCTTCGTCTGATTTTTTGATAAAAAAAACAATGCGCAACGAAAAGCAAGTGGAAAAGTTTTTGACATTCATTTGAGATTTTTGATCGTGGACCATCTGTCCGGCCGAACGTGTACATTCTGCAAACGGCTGACAATGAGAAGAAATAGAGACCTTGTTTTCAGTACAAACTGTGGTGCAGCTTTCGTGTTTTTTTCTACTGAAACCCAAAACCACCTTAGGTAGACACGGTAATTTTTTTATTCTATTTTTAAAATAGCTTTTTTCTTCCATCAACCCAATAGGTTTGTTGGTCTGTTGGTGGATTGTTTTATTTTTCTCTCAGTATTACACACAAACAAACTATGAGAGCGTGTTTACTAAACTCACAACACTTCAGGCCGTGTCAGACGATGTTTCTCTTTTTTGGTTTTTGTTCTTTCCTCGCAGATCATCTTCTTATGCTATGCTTTTTTTGGCTTTCTCTCTATTTCGCATGCAGTGTGGAAGGGCGTGACTTTGTTTACTTTGTGAAAAAATAAATATAATATGATAGCACACTACACCCCGCGCTAGACCGAGCGCGGGAGAATCGATTGAGCACGTGGTGTGTGAAAATTCGACCAGTGTACCACTGTACGGTGTGCACAACACGGCAAGCCATTAGCGAAATTGGGTGAAAGAGTGGAAACGACTGAAACGCAGCCCCACGGTTTGTTAAATGCTCATCAAATTGGCTGTTGCAAGAGAGGTTAAGTTTAAGGTTGAATTTTTTTAAGAAAGGGTTTTAATGTTTGGATTCAGTCTAGTGACTTGGTCGTAATGGCTGTGTTTTGATTCGCTTATAGTGGTACTGTTTATTATTTTCATTTATTTTAAATTCTCATTTTTAATCAAATTTGGTATGAGTGGACCATTTACATTTTTTTTATTCGAATCAAATTCAAGTTAGATTGCGTCAGGCAAAGCCGTTCCTGCTCCTGAATAAAAATGAAAGTTAGATGGAAAACATGTCCAATATAATTAAGAGTTCATATTAGAAGTTTTGATTTTTTACTTTATGTGATTTAATTTAATTCAGTTGCTTATTCCCGTACCGATCCAGGTTTACGCCTCACATAGTTTTTCATTATTTATCCGGTACAACACGGTACACAAACACATCACTATCATTATCCATCAAACTACACACTCCCACCATCACCACGAACAATGGAAAATGCTCAATGCTGCGGTTGAATGACCTCGGCATTGAATTGACACTAACGATTTCTATAAGGTAGCTTCACCTTTATACACAGCCCTTTATCCATGATGTCCACCTTTAGTGACAAAATAATGCTTTTGTTCCATACTGTTTTGCTTCCTCCGCATCCTTACCGTGTGGCAGCATTTCGTATTGACTTTTGCCTGTTTGAATAACAATTTAAGGGCATGAAAAATAAGGTAATAAAAAACACCACAATCAATAAACACTTTGTTAAAGAAAAGCGAGAAATACGAAGGCTCATAACTCAACCAATAGAGGGTACGGTTCCGTCGACCATTGTCTGGTTCCATTATTACTTATTTCAATAAATATTCAGACAATCCCTTTTCCGTACACTAGGGTCTGATAAGGTAGAAGACAAAGGACCATCGCCCATATAGTCTGAAGCGCTGTGTTTGCTTTTGATTCTTTTTTGATACGGTATGTTTATTACATTCTACTTAATCAAAGTGACACAAGAAGGATAAGTGTGGGAGACCAATTTTATTGCTGATTTCTGAGCTGACATGTTTTCCTACCTATAGAATCCGTATTCATATACATAATCGATAAAATGAAAAATGCATCAATCAACCCCTCGATGGAATTCAATTAATCGGCACAATTCGGTTACACGCTTATCTGATTTACACTCACAGTCAACCCGCAGCCGGTACACTGGTTTATTTTTCCTCCCTTTTTTATGAACTTTCCACATGAGCACAAATTGCGCTGCTTTAAAGTGGCGAGATAGAATCGTATCTGGTGCTGACTTCCACCGAAAACTTTCAATATTTGCTTTTTAAGGTTGCGCTGGTGGAAATCGGCCGTAGCAGGGGGAGTAAAGAGCCCGGAATACATTTGACACCTTTCTGGATCGGTGTGATATGGAAACACGGCAAAGCTAAATTGAGTTTACGAAAGAAATTTTCATTGCGTATTTCACGCCACACATCACATACATCCGTGCGCACAAGTATAGCTTTCTACAACCATGTACTCCGTGTGAGGAAAATTTGTTCATCCTGTATCCATACACATTCTTACATTTGCAATTTTCTTCCTAATTTTCTTGCAAGCACGGTTCATGCCGAACTATCACATCAATATTATGTCACATCTTAACCACACTTTCAAGCACATGCACTCCATCAATAAAGTGTCGTAGCGATCGCAAAAATAAAAACGAAACACAACAACAGCACACCAAGCAGACAACCAAGTGAACGAAGCGTCTCACGACGAACACTTTGCGTTGATCCAACCGACACGCTGCTTCAATTGGCCTGATGAATTCAACAAGTGTGACTTCCCACGCGCATTGCACGGCCAACTTTGGGTAGATCTCATCCAAACAAGATCGTGCACCCGTGAATGGATACGATCCACCCGTACCCGTTCACGGGTAATTTAATTAATGCACGATCCATCGCTTGAGAGGATCCCGTACAGCACTTCACAGCACAGTAATGCACATGGCGTATCTAAACTTACACCGCACCTACACCGTTTTGGCACTAAGAACCATTAGAATGTTTCCTCCTGTGTGTAACGCTTTGTAACGCACCGACTTGCTCCTGATCGTACGGACAGTCGAAAGCGACCAACACGCGCCAGAACCAGAACCGTGTGAACCGTTCGCGAGACGGTGCGAATGATAACTGCGTTTCCGCAACGCCTTGGTGGTTTATCGGTCGTAGAAGCTGCAGCTGCTGGGACTCACGCTGAGCTACTGGCACGGGCGGTCTCGTCGTCGGACGAGTGCTGCCGAGTGATTGCCGATGGAGGCGCGTGGTCGTCACTCACCCAGAGCACCAGCGTAGGGCTGCAGTTGAACATTGCGATAAATGTCAATTATGTTTTAACTAGTTCCAGCCAAGTCAATCAAAGAGAACAATAAAACAAAAAGTTATTGGGATTAGATAATCGGAGAAATTTTCTAACAATTTCTCATGTTCACAGAACGAGGACGTGGTTAAAGTGGATACGTGTTATAGAGAATAAGATAAATTACACGAAAACTCAAAAGCTGTATGTATGCTGAATGGGCTGTTTGATTTCTTTATTGTGCTGTACGCGAGTGATTCCTAGAAATCTTTTTCGAGCTGCGATTGGGGTGTTTAAATACCGACAAACCATTTATTTTCCCACCCGTCACCCCGATCTGCTCAACGATCGCTTCGATGAAGAATGTAATTTAGTGCCTGGCGCGTAAAATCGCTCCCCTATTAACACCCGTGATTTATTCGCCCTGTTGCACCGGGACGTCATCGCTGGTGCCCGAGCTTGCCACTTTCGCTTTCCGCTGGTTCATGTAGCTTTGTTTGCTTTTTCGATGCTTCGATGCTGTTTGGAAACGGTTTGGACCGGCATTTGGGCAACAATTTACGATGCCTTCGTTGATGATGGCTCGGTGTTGGTTTATGGTCGATTGCTTGCCTGCTTGCTGGTCTTGCCGGTGGTGCTACAGCGTGTTCTACGAACGAGAGCGTGAAGCTGAGCAAAAGAATAAATGCCGTTAACAATTCCGACCATCGAATCGGTCAATGTATATCGCTATTCGTTAAACGTTTAAACAGCAGTACCAGCGAACTGGTGAAGAATGGTATACTGAATCTTGCTTTGTGGTATATGTGTTATCTGGTTCGAGATTGCTTTGAAGAATATTTCTGTGTTGTTGAGCTTGAGTGAAACTTCTTCGGTCAATAATCATTTCAGCTTGCGTATATTTGCGATTTGGAATGTTGTTGTCAAAAACCTTCATTTGAATATATCAATACACATGTTATCATGAATCAAAAACATGAATATTTCTGATGCATAATAGATAGCTTTTGGGAAAATGTGTTGTTAACATTATTTTGAAAATGATGTTATTTATTGATTTGTTACTATGCGTCTCCAAAGATTTTTCTCAGTGTTAAAGAACAGTCAATGCATAGAAAAGCCAGGCCAGTTTTAACCAGCACACATCCTCCAATCAAATTGAGCTCATGTACTATGGCAAAGCTCAACCGTGATGAAATCAGAACATGTTCAGAGCATAACTTTAGGCGCCAAAGTATTTTTTTTCTTTTTCAATATTGTTCAAGTTTACTAAGAGAAAGGTGAAAATAGATGTATGTCTGGCATTCTGCGGTACTTCCCTGACTCATGAAAGGAATATGTGATACAAAAAAGTAAAAGAGAAGCAGTTAAAGAGATTAAGAGCGAAGAAGAGGTACGGTTATGAGACAAGAACACCGAACAAAATTGTGAAGTTGAAAATTGAAGACAACCAAAAAGCTTAATTTAGCCTTTGGTTAATAAAAAAAGGAAGAAAAACATGTTGATATAATTCATACATTAACAAAAAAAAAAAATTCTTCCCATTTCTTGTTATTCTGTTGCTATTGATAACTTGCAAGGAATCAAATTGGTGAGGTACACCTTATCCGGTGGCTTCATGTTTTTGTGTATAGTATAGATGTGATAATTTATTTAATGTTATTTCTTATCCAATTCATATAGGACGACACGTTAACAAACACACCAGGTACATCGCCCGATCCGCACTTTTGCTCATCACTTCCAGCAACGCCTATAAGATAATGAAAGCGACGGTAAAACCATGCTAAACCACCTCCAGCATCAGCACTGCAGATTTTCCTATTCGATCGCTCCCATAACGCACACAGTTGAGATGGCTGCATTTTCTCTGGCCATTCCAACAGCGAAGAGCACTCTCGAAAGTTCCTCACCTTTAGATTGAGTTTTAGTTTCTTTGTCACACCAGCGGTAGACTGGGATTTTCCCCATCCAACCACCGTGCTGAATCCATCCGTAATGTTTTCCCATGGAAATGACTCCGCTATCGGCAAACAGATTGGTACAATTGTATCAGGAAAGTTCGCTAATTCTTCGAAGCGAATAAGCGCAATATCATGGATGAAGCTACCGTTCTGCGCATCATATCCGGCATGAACGATGATCTTCAAGACTTTCGCTTCGATAGGAGGATTGTTGCAGACATTATATGCACAATCCAGTACGGAGGATAGATCCCACTCTCCAAGTAATACACGGTGACTGAAGAGATAATCGAAATACTTCAGATGGTTCTCGATCTTGCAATGATGAAGTAGCAACACTTACAAGGAATACTTACACCTTCCAGTCAGCGCGAAGCGAGCTAACGCAATGGGCAGCCGTCAAAATGTACCCTTGATTGATAAGCGTTCCACCACAGTGAAATCCGGTAGTGCCGTCCGGTTTCTCGTACTCAATCAGCGCCGTCCAAGGATAATCGTCAGGCTGGGTTAGTTGAGCGCCTGTAAGTTGCAATGCAGCCCGCACACCACAGTGCGGAGGTTCGGGTAACACGTGCCGTTTATCTGGACAACATATCTGGAGAATTTATTTCAAGTAATTGTTATCACACCATGAAGTGCTCCATTTATATATCCAAGAAACTCATATACTTACAAAGCCTGGTCCTTCTTTTTGATTGCATTGGCTATTTTTAAGGAAATTTAGATCTGTACTCAATGCACGGGGCAATGGTTTGCAATCGAGGAAGTAAATACACTTTCCAAGGTCACCGGCAGGATTTACACAGAAGGCTGAAGTTGCAGCTGGAAAGTTTCAAGGCACTTGTCAACAATTTGCTACTCACAATAAAATTTTGTTCACACTTACCTGTGGATTGGTTAGCATCTGCCATCAACATCGTTGGAATTATTGTAAAAAATACACATAATATTGAGCGATTTCTATCGCATTGCCCCATATTGAATATTCACTCAGACGGATGTAGAACGTAATCTGAGTAAATATAGTTTTTGCAAGTCTCTGTCACACATATCATTGAACTGTCATTGCTATTACAAATACCACAACATGCACAAATACACATGTTCGTTAGAATTGTTTATTGATGCTGAGAAATTATTGCAATGCTGCAGCGCTATGTTATCAATTGTATTGCTGGAATGCGTGTACAACATGTAATAAAAAATACATATTTACCACAACTTCCATAAATGAAATAAAATCCCTTCAGTTTTTCCTCCTCGGTACGGATTCTAGACCAGATCCATTCAGTTTTACAATGGATGTATTTCCGAAAGAATCTTCACTTCACAAACCTGCTACAAGTAAAAATAAGCCTCAGATAAGCGATAAGCTAACAAGTCCAAAAAGGGAATAAGGTTTGTTTTGCACAATAACTTCAACGCTACAAGGAAACTAATTTAATCATCAAAAGTACAATATTTACCGTGTATGGAACAAATTTGCTATCACCTATCACAAACACATTGTAGCACCTTGTGCTGGAGGTTTTGCAGGCACAGCAACCGATTAGATTGTGTTACAAATACATACTGCTATCTATTACTGCTATTCCATCTACAGTAGTAGATGCTAGATCTGCAGCAGTAGTACCATCTACAGTAGTACAGTGCTGGACCGGGGCGGTCCCGTGGTACACTCGTCAACTCGAACGAATCAATAACATGCCCATCATGGATTAAAATCTAGAATGGACCGTCGTCCCATAGCAAGGACTGACTAACCGGCAGCGCGGTAATGAATTAAGCCTCGAAAGCCTGTCTAGACCGGCATTTCCGCATAGGATTCCATCTACAGGGGTTTGCAAAAAATTTCACAGTTAAATGTACAGATAAAATAAAGTGTTTGGTTGAAATTTATGTTTCAGATGTTTTTTTTTTTTTGTAAAAAGAGTAGTTTACTATGCTATTTATGGAAATTAATCGAAGTATCTGCCCTCGGCATCGATTACAGCCCCTAGCTGACTCCGGAACTTGGAGCAAGCCCTTACAACCGAGTGCCTGGGAAGGGCCACAAAACCAATGATTTAATTTTTAACACTAATTCTGCCTTGATGTTGCTGGACGATCTATTAACACTTCTTTCAACTTTGCCAAACACCAAATAGACAAAGGGTTGCAGTTCTGGAAAGTTGGGAGATCAAATTTGGTTAGTTTCCCCCACGGTGAATTTCAAATTTGATTCGGAGATCAAATTTGGTGGTTTGATATTTGGCAGCCACGCGTTAAAGTATCGTATCCTACTGCCACACATACGGCTTACCATTGCTCTCTTTAGTAATCTATTTGACTTTACTTCACTTCACAGAAGTTTTCGGTTGCCATCCGCATTGAGTTTGAGCCCCTGAGTGCAAAAAATCGTAAAATTAGTAGAAACGCAATTTATCCAGAACTTTTTCTGAAGACTGGCCAGGAAAGCGTCGGTACGAATACAGGAAAGCGTCGGAAAGCGTCGGTGTTTTCAGGGAACCCGGCGCACGCTCAATAAAATCCCGGTTCTGCTATCTCGCTGCTAATCATCACGATGCACAGTAATCGTTTCCCCAAAACGGCGGGTTGAACATTTTTATCAGTTTTTTCAAGACAACGAAAAACAAACAAATACAAAACAAGTTTGCTTACATTCCATGCCACATCTCAATGATTAAAAACCACACACACTTTTATTAGGGCTTTTCCCACATCCATTGAACGCGGAGTATGTTTACAAACATCTCCTTTCTCAACCGGTCTGGATTGATTTCTACAGCACATTGCTCTCAATCCAGTCCAAATACTCCACCACGTTGGTGTACACGCCCGGGTAACCGGCCGTGCCGCATTTGCTCAACCCGAAGCTAACCACACCGATCAGATACCAGGCGCCCGCACTCTTCGCCATTAGCGGGCCACCTGAGTCACCGGTGCACGTGTCCTTGCCCTGCAAACCGCCGGCACACATCTGGCTGGCTTTCAGTGCGATATTAATGCCTCGATAAATCTGCCTGCACCGGCTTGGATCCTGCACAGTTAACTCCACCTTTAGCTTTCGCTCACTGGCAGAGGCCGATTCCGTTTTACCCCAGCCGGCTGCAAAGCTGACCGTACCCACCCGATTGCGACTGCGCTGCGGCTCGGCCAGCGGCATACAGATAGGTCGAATCATTTCCGATGATGCCACATCCTGCCTAAGGCGTATCAGGGCTATATCGTTGGTATGGGCTGTGTCAGCCGCATCGTACCCGGCGTGAGCAACGAAACTTTCAATCTCTAGATCGATGGGGCCGGCCGAGCAGATCCCATCCGAACAATCGTTTGCCGTGCTGAGGTCCCATTCACCGAGCCGTACTCCATTTCTGAAGAGGGACGAAAGAATCAAGAAAGAACATTTTATTAGCACAGAAAAGAGACCAGTGGAGCAATAGTGTCTTACAGCTGCCAGCCGCGCGGAAGTGACTGAACACAGTGAGCTGCCGTTAGTATGTAGCGTGCATTGATCAGTGCACCACCGCAGTGAAAATCGTACTGGTTGCCCGGTTTCCGGTACTCGATCAGTGCCGTCCATGGAAACTCTTCCAGCTCAGTGGTCTGGCCACCGATGATGCGATCCGTCACCTGAATGCCACACTCGGGTGAGGTGGGAAAGCTGCTTGTCCTGGTTTGTTGTTCACTTGCGCAGCACACCTGGTGTGAATGAACATTCGAATTTTACGTACTGCATAGGAATTATGTGAAAAGATTCTAATTACACTTCAAGCTCACCAACGTTTTTCGGCCAATCTCACCACACCGACTGCTTGCGAGGAACTGCGTTTCCTCCGGCGTTGTAAAACGTTTACTGTATATCGCGAGCAGTGATGCACATTCACGAACCAGGACACACTTACCCGACTGCCTCGCCGGGTTTACACAGCGCTGTCCTTGTTCTGAGAAATAAGGGGTTCAAGAATAAGGGCTCCCGAGATGCAGTATTCACCAGAGTACTCATTTCTTCCGTTTTCTCTTTACCAAGTGCAACCGAAACTCCGAACAGTGCAAGCACAAGCGGAAACACTTTAGCTTTACCCATCACCTTAGATTTGCAATGTGTTTGAAACGCACGACACAACCGCTGCTGTCCGTTGACTCACGCGAACTGTTCGAAAGGTGAGCGAAACACGCCGGAAACTTATTTGTACCAACATGCTTCAAAGCACACCAACACCAACTAAGCCCCAGAACACATATTGAAATGAGAGCCGTAGAAAGAGCATTTTTAGTGCCAATAAAAACAAATAAAGACAAGTTGTGTCTTAAAATCTGGTTTTTTGCACCATGGAATCAGGTGAATTGAAAGAAGGTCATAATTGGGATTTAGAATTTAAACATTTTTTTTTTCAAATTTCTATCATAATTTTGCAATCATCGAAAAGAAGACTCTTGCAAGAGACTAATGTAAATTGGAATTTTGCAAATTAAAATCATACTTCCAATACAAGCAAAATATAATCCACGGTTTGTACCATAGTCAGGATGGGCTTCATGGGTTGGTAACAGGTTTGCTTACTTAAACGCAGCCTCACTCGTAAATTAGATTCCGTTTTATTCTGTTTCTTCCACGATGAAGAAGATCTTCAAAATATTTTTAGTACGATGCATCTTACTTATCTTACTATGCGGATTCACCAAATTATTATACATTTATTGAATTTCAAGGTCACGCTATTCCTTCTCTAACCTTTTCCTGTATCCATTCTACGTAGTCCGACACGCTAACGAATAAACTGGGAATATTTCCCCTTCCGCACTTGTGTTCCCCACTTCCAGCAATCCCGGTAAGATACTGGAAGCCATAGAAAAACCGCTCTAAACCAGCTCCGGAGTCAGCACTGCAGAGCTCGTTGTTAGATTCCTCCCTTAACGCACACAGTTGAGATGGCTGCACTTCTTCTGGCCGTACGAACAGCGCAGAGCACACGCGATAGTCGCTCACGTTAAGATTTAGCTTCAGTCTCTTTGGCACACCAGCGGAAGACTGGGATTTTCCCCATCCAACCACCGTGCTGATTCCATCCGTCATGTTTTTGCTTCGAATTGACTCCGCCAGCGGCAAACAGATAGGCTTAATTGTGTCCGAGAAATTCACTTGTTGCTCGAAGCGAATGAGTGCGATGTCATGGCTGGAGCTGCCGTTCAGTGCATCATATCCCTCGTGGATCATAATCTTCGAGATTTTCAAATCGACTGGAGCATTGTTACAATAGTTTAATTCACAATCCAGTGCTTCTGATAGATCCCACTCTCCAAGTCGCACACCGTGTCTAAAAAATGGGAGTCAGTGAACGGTACTGGGAAAACCCATCAAAACAGTTTACTTACACCTTCCAGCCAGCGGGAAGCGTGCTAACGCAATGGGCAGCGGTCAGTATGTGCCCTTGATTGATAAGCGTTCCACCGCAGTGAAATCCGGTACTGCCGTCCGGTTTCTCGTACTCAATCAGCGCCGTCCAAGGGTAGTCATCGAGCTGCGTAAGTTGGCTTCCAATGAGTCGCGTATTAGTGCGTACACCACAGTGCGGAGGAGATGGTAAAGGGTTCTGTTCGTCCGGTGGTGGACCTGCACAACATACCTGAAGCATTGAGTACCTATAAGAATGCTGACCATGTCCCTTCCTGTGCGTACTCACCCAAGGCTGCCGTTCGTGCATGCTACATCTGCTTTTGATCAAGAACGTTCGCTCTTTCGCTGACACTTCCGCTTTGTGGAGGAGTACATGGAGCAGCGGCTCACATTCTCGAATGGAAATACACTTTCCTGGTTCGCCGGCAGGATTGATGCAGAAAGCTCCCGGCTTCGGTTGTGCTGATGTATCTGATAAGTAATGATATAGCTGTATTTAATCATTTGCCCAGATTGACGCTCAATATGATTAAATTAACTTACATTCAGTTTGAACAGCATGTATCGTAACCACCGCTTGGACTATCAAAAATATTGAGTGTAGTTTTAAACCCATCACATCGCCGTTTCAGATGCTGATCTTTGCAACAGACACAACTTAAAGCAACGCTGATTGATTCAAACTTGTCAAACAGACTGACAGTGATCTACAAAGTTGATTGTTTTTATAGGGTCTATAAACATCGCAACACCTCTCCTTATACACATACAATCACATGCAGCGTAACACATGGCTCATAGCTTGGAATGCTTGTATGTGTCGGAAATTCCATGTAACGTCACGACATCAATAATGTGATGCAGCAGACAACGCAAAAACAAAAATTAAGAAGAATAGTATGCAATTCTCAATCACAATCACAGGGAACGCATATGTGTTTTTAGCATGTAGATTTCATTTATTTTTAAGATTACATACTCAATCAAAGTTTAATAACTTTCCGAAACTTCCAAAAGCCTCCATAGCAATGCCAATTTCTATTCCATGTTGCTTTGAATCCAATCGACATATTCCATCACGTTGGTGTAAACGTTGGGCAGTTTAACCGTACCATAGTTCCGCCCCCCAAAACTTGCCACTCCAAAAAGATACCAATGCCCTGCAATCCGTTGCATCAATGGACCACCAGCGATATCGATGCGATTGTCTTTCTGCTGGGCTACACAAAGCTGAGTGTCCGCTAAGGCAATACTAGCCTGCAGATAGTTCGAAGAGCAATTCTGAAAATCCACCAAGTCCTGTTCCACCTGTAGCTTCTTCCCGCCAATTGGCCCGAAATTCTCCTCAATCCAACCGACGCTGTGCATGGTTCGGTACCGTTGTGTTTGAAGCGAGCCATTCTGAGGTAAACAGATGGGTGCCACTGTCTCGGTGTAATGCATCTGTCGGTCTAGGCGAATCAACGCTATATCATTACGATGATTTCTGCTCGGTGATTTGTAGTCCTCATGAACAGTGATTTTATCAACTGCCACATCGATCGGTGCATCGTTGCACCGGCTGTGGTCACAGTCCTCGGAAGTGCTCAGATCCCACTCACCAAGCCGTATGCGGTGGCTGCAGTGTGATAGAGAAAAGGATTAATTTACCTCTACCGTTTACGTTGCCCGCCATTCAGTTCGTGTGTACTTACACTGTCCAACCTTGCGGCAGTGAAGTAACGCAGTGAGCAGCTGTAACGACGTAACGCTCGTTGATCAATGATCCTCCACACAGATAGCTTAAGCTTCCGTTCGGCTTCCAATACTCGATCAACGCCATCCAGGGGGCCTCATCGAGTTGAGCAACTAGGCTAGTAATGAGACGTTCTGGTGCATCATTGCCACAGATCGGAGGCTGCGGGAACAGAGATTTCTGTGCTGAAGTACAGTACGCTGATAAGCACATCAGACCCATCCAAGATGCAACCCAAAGCGTAAATACGTTTCCTTTCGCAGATAGCATTCTGTTCGGAGACGGGTTTCCCTACTACGTGTATTTATGGTTGCGTTCAGCAGATGACTGCAAACTGTAGATTAAAAGTACTTGATTCGATTATATATAGGCGAAGGATTTCTCAGAACACTGAACAAGCACAAGAAAGGTTACATGAATAATCTAGTTTTGCATTATATAACGAATGTTGATAGTACATTGTTTATTTAGTTTTTTTTTATTTTGTAATGTAATGGTGGAGTGCTCAATTTTGATTAATAACTCCTATTCCAAAAGATTGCAATTCGCGGTTCTCCTGTGATGATCCCTCTTAGTAGATATTGTCCTTTATCCAGTCCACATACTCCGCCACATTCGTGTACACATCGGGAACACCGACCGTTCCGCACTTGCGCGGTCCGAAGCTATTTACACCGATCAGATACCACGATCCGGTCATCTGTCGCATCAGCGGGCCGCCCGAGTTACCGCTGCACGTATCCTTGCTACGAACGCCACCGGCACACATCTGCGTCTGTTTCAGCAAGATACCATTCCGCTCATAAATCGGCGCACACTCCTGCAGGCTTTTGATTTCAACCTCGACCTTCAGTTTCTTCTCGCTGGCCGTTGCCGAATTGGTTTTCCTCCAGCCAACCTCGTAGCTGATCAGCCCATCATGGCTACGGTTGCGAAGTGAGCTGCTCAGGGGCAAACAGATAGGCCGCACGGTTTGTGAGTAGTTTACCGGCCGGGTGAAGCGTATTAGCGCGATATCGTTCGCATTGCTCTTATCCTTCGTATCGTAACCGGTATGGACGACAATCTGCTCAATGTCCAGGTCAACCGGTGCATCCGAACAGAACTCATTCTGACAATCGTTTGCTGTTGCCAAATCCCACTCACCAAGACGCACCCGTTGGCTGCTCGATGGGTTGCGCAAGTAATATATTTTAGGTACACGAAGTGAATGCTTTCTAGCAATTTTCATACTTACACCTTCCAATCGCGTGGAATGGATTTAATACAGTGGGCTGCTGTCACGATGTACCGGTCATTGATCAACGATCCTCCGCAGTGGAAGCCAAAACTACCGTCCGGTTTCTGGAACTCGATCAGTGCCGTCCATGGGAACTCGTCGATTTGCGTTGACTGCCCACTGAGCACCCGATCACCCAGCTGAATGCCACAATGCGGTGATTCGGGTAGGGAAGATGTGTTCTGGGTACTACTTACTGGTTCTGGCGTTTAAAAACATACTTTAAATTATCTAATATATTTTATTTACTATCAGCATACCTAACCCAAAAACATGTCCAATCCACAATAACACAAAGAACAACGGAGCACCCGGTACACGGGACACTTGAACACCTCCAAACAGCATCATGTGAAAAACTGACACGCTCTCCTTATGAACTGAACACTACCAGAGGATTCAACCGCTCGGCGAAGACTGTTGCAAGGCAAACGTTTAAACTCATTTATATACTTTTCACAATACGCTTGATCAACATAAAGCGTGAGGGGTGAGATTACTCGCAAATCACTGCATGAAACAATAACTTTGTAGATAATTAGTTTCTGATTCGCTTGACCTCTTGACAATGCTCCAGTTTTCTGTCAGTAGTTTCCGATAGGAAACATCATACTGGCTCGTAGTAATGTGTGGTGGTGCTGTTTTTGTTCTTTTCTCACGCATATGCTGCAGATCTGATTATTAACGTTTTGTGGCGTTTAAGCATCGAGAGATCTTAAATAACCTTAATTGACTTATGTGAATAAATAATTCATTTAATGTAATAAACATGTTGCAACATCCTGTGGTAAAATAAAATATCGAAAATGAATGGAGTAGACTTATCTGTCCTTAAAAGATCCTTTGTAGGCACCATTTACCCATTTCGTCAATTTATGATTCATATCTTACAAATATTCAACAAGGAAATTTGCTTAAATACCTGAGAAACTCAAGCCGCATAAAGCTTGAGAAGCTTAAAATTAGGCCACAATGAAGCGTATTGTAGCCAAACCTCTAAATATCATAATCTTTTTATTCTTATTCTGTTGTTCAAATCACATTTTTCTGGGAAAATATGTTTGTCTACGCTGTTGGACTTCGTATTTCGATCTGTCAAGCCTTTCGTCTCTTTTCACTAAAAATGGTATCCAAATCACAGCGTGGTCTTATCAAAATGATAGCAAATCTTAAGGATACAAGCTATGTACCACATCAGAAAAATCACATAAAAAGGTGCTTGAATATTTAAAAAAGGCTGTTGAGGTCGTAGGAGCATTAAAATGCATGAGATTTATTTGAGTCGTTCGTTACAAGTCACCCAAACCATCCATCAATATGTCTACTTCTTTTTAATGCGCTCCACTTAGTGCTTCCCGCTGATCTAGTAGATATTGTCCTTTATCCAGTCCACATACTCGGCCACATTCGTGTACACGCCCGGCACACCGAACGTTCCGCACTTCTGCGGCCCGAAACTAACCACGCCGATCAGGTACCACGATCCGGTCATCTGTCGCATCAGCGGGCCGCCCGAGTCACCGCTGCACGTATCCTTGCCACGAACGCCACCGGCACACATATGCGTCTGTTTCAGCAAGATACCTCCTCGCTGATAGACCGGCGCACACTCCTGCAGGCTTTTAATGTTCATCTCGACCTTCAGTTTCTTCTCGCTGGCTGTTGCTGATTCGGTTTTGCCCCAGCCGGCCGCATAGGCGGGCATTCCGGCATGGTTGCGGTTGCGAAGTGAGCTGCTCAGGGGCAGACAGATAGGCCGCACGGTTTGTGAGTAGTTTACCGGCCGGGTGAAGCGTATTAGCGCGATATCGTTCGCATTGCTTTGATCCTTCGTATCGTAGCCAGTGTGGACGACAATCTGCTCAATGTCCAGATCGATCGGTGCATCCGAACAGAACTCATTCTGACAATCGTTTGCCGATGTCAAATCCCACTCACCAAGACGCACCCGATGGCTGCTCGTGGGATTGAAAAATAATTGAGGAATATAGTACGCTCCATTAGACACTCGATTAGAAAACTTCCCAGCCTCTTCTATACTTACACCTTCCAGCCGCGTGGAATGGATTTAATACAGTGGGCTGCTGTCACGATGTACCGGTCATTGATCAACGATCCTCCGCAGTGGAAGCCAAAGCTACCGTCCGGTTTCTGGAACTCGATCAGTGCCGTCCATGGGAACTCGTCGATTTGCGTTGGCTGCCCACCAATCACCCGATCGGCCAGATGAATGCCACAAACCGGCGGTTCGGGTAGGGAAGCTCTGGTCTGGCTGGTCACGGGGCAGCATACCTATGTGCGTTGACGCAGTGGCGTAAATTGAGCTTTGTTACCTTCTTGAATAAGTCGCTAATTAATATTCCGAAACCCTGGGCTTACCAGCGTTTTTCGCTGCAGCATACCGCACCGGCTTTGCGTTAGTAGCAGTGTATCATCGTGAGTGTTTATCGGTTTGTTGTAGATGGTGATCAGTGGTTGGCACTCTCGGAACAGAATACACTTTCCTGACTCTCCCAACGGAGTCATACAGTTTGCGTTGAGATCTGGCGTTTAGAAAACTTATATTAATTTTTTTAGAATAAAAGATTGTAAATATACGATTCATTCTTTTTTTTCACCCTACCAAGCCCAACAACACTATGTACCATCCACAATAAAACAAAGAACAACGGAGGACCCGATACACGGAGCACTTTAACACCTCCAAACAGCATCATGTGATAATTTGACACGCTTTCGCTATGGACTGACCACTACCGAAAGGTTCAACCGCTCGACGAAGACTGTTGCAAGGCAAACATTAAAACTCATCAAAGCTACTGTTTACAATACGCCTGGTCAGCATACTGGTGGCGAGATTACGCGCAAGGCGCTGTATATAACAACCAGTTTTTAGAGGACCAGTTTCTGATTCGCTTGACCCCTTGACAATGCTCCATTATTTTTGCCAGCAGTTTCCGATAGGAAACATCTCACTGGCTCGTAGTTTTGAGTGGTGATGCGTTATTTTTTAATTCTATACTCACGCATATGCTGTAGTGCTGATTATAAAGAACATGTGTATGTTTTATTCAAACACGTTTTATTTCATGTGAGCACTGGGAGATCTGGGGCATAATTGACTTATCTGGTTGTAAAAAATATTCTGCGTGCTACAGATAAGATTCACTTCTCTGCGATAAATAACGATAAAAACAGATTAAATAGACTCATTTTTTAACGAAAATCCTTGGATCCTATATTTACCTATTTATGCTATATTTTCATGAATAATATTGGGGCACATTCAAACATTAAATCATGATTATGACCGTAAACGATGAAATTGTATCTAAATAACATACAAATGGTGCATTTTCTGTTAATTTTTCTAGGTTCACAAATGTGAAAGAAAAAAGTGAAAGGCTCTGTAAACAAAGACTAAGCTAAACTAAAATAATTGAATGCTTAAAATCACCAACCTGCGATCCGTAGACCACTTGTAGTCCGTGGCGTTAACAGACAAGGTCGGTGAAATAATTATTTTTTTAAAGCTTACAAAGCGTGGATTTTTTCCCACAATTTAGATTAAATTTTCAACAAGAATGAGATATGACATTTAAACATATTTTTGATCAAAAACTTTGAACTACGTCTGTAAAATGTGTGCCCTCAATGTATGTGGGCCACGACAAATGTATTTACAAAGCCAAGTGGAACGCGATCCTAACAAGGTTGGAGAACACTGCTTTAATTGCACCCTGTTTTAAAAACAAATGCAACACAATCGTAACTGTCTCTTTCAACGCTGATTGAGTTCGATTGACATTCAGACCTGTATCAATGACCGACTTTTCAGCTTCATAGTACTAATAAGAACCCTTTGCAGAATCAGTCGACATGATCACGTCGTTCGTGTTACATTGAAGAGGAGGAAGAAAATGGACAATTAGTAGTAAAATTACTATTGAAAACACGTTTCATTTCATTTGAGTATTAAAATGCATTAGTTTTTATTTGAGTCGCTCGTTACAGGTCGTGCAAACCAGCGCATCATTTTGTCCGCGTTTTTCGTAATGCGTTCCCTCTAGTACAACCCGCCCACCTAGTAGATATTGTCCTTTATCCAGTCCACATACTCGGCCACATTCGTGTACACGCCCGGCACGCCAGGCGCTCCGCACTTCTGCGGCCCGAAGCTAACGACACCGATCAGGTACCACGATCCGCTCATCTGTCGCATCAGCGGGCCGCCCGAGTCACCGCTGCACGTATCCTTGCCACGAATGCCACCGGCACACATCTGCGTCGAGTCGAGGGAGATGCCGTTGCGCTGGTACGCCGGTGAGCAATCCTTCACATCGACCACGGTCAGCTCCACCTTCAGCTTTTTCTGGCTCGCCGAAGCCGTCTCCGTTTTGCCCCAGCCGGCCGCATAGCTCGACAGGCCGGCGTGCTTCCGGTTGCGCAGCGAGTTGGACAGCGGCAAACAGATCGCGCGTATCGTGCTCGAGTAGTTAATCTCGCGGTTGAAGCGTATCAGCGCAATGTCGTTATGGTGGCTCTTGTCCTGCAGGTTGTAGCCGGGGTGGACGATAATCTTTTCAATGTCCAGATCGATCGGGGCGTCCGCGTAGAAGTCATCCTCCTGGTCGGTGGTCGAGGAAAGATCCCACTCGCCCAGACGAACTCGGTGCCTGTGTGGAGAGGGTTTGGGGAAAGTTAGAATCATTCCGAGCCGGGCTTATGCGCACAGTCACGTCACACTTACACCTTCCAGCCGCGCGGAATCGACGTGATGCAATGGGCCGCGGTGAGGATGTAGCGTTCGTTGATGACCGAACCACCGCAGTGGAATCCGAACCGGCCGTTCGGTTTCTCGTACTCGATCAGCGCCGTCCACGGGAATTCGTCGATCTTGGTCGGCTGTCCGCCGATGACACGGTCCGTCAGCTGCACCCCACAGTTTGGTGATTCTGGGAGCGAAGTTTTGCCTTTGGATCTTACCCCCGCACAGCAAACCTGTTTCGTAGGCGAGTAAACAAAAGAGCCAAGCACACGGTTTGAGTTGGATGTCACGGCAAAACAGGAACAGGTTTTGGAAACTGCTTTGTCGTGCGGTTTATTGTAAAATTACTTTTCTCAGCACTAATTTTCTAAGTTCATCTTTTTACTATTAGTAAAAAGATGTTCTTTTCTCAGCAGCTAATTTGCAGCCCAAATATAGAAGGCTCTCACTATAGGATGAACTTGATAAAAATAAAACGCACTCTCCTACAAACGCACACACAGC
This sequence comes from Anopheles arabiensis, assembly GCF_016920715.1. Classification (NCBI taxonomy): domain Eukaryota; kingdom Metazoa; phylum Arthropoda; class Insecta; order Diptera; family Culicidae; genus Anopheles; species Anopheles arabiensis. The sequence continues at coordinate 33,831,583 of NC_053517.1, forward strand.
GCAACTCCATATCTTAGCCCACCATACCAGTACTCACCAAAGTTTTACGCTCGTAGAGACCGCAGCGGCTCTGGGTGAGGAATTGCGTATCGTCCGGCGTGTTGACCGGCTTGTTGTAAATGTCGACCAAGGGTTGACACTCACGAAACAGGACACACTTGCCGGCCTCACCAACCGGATTCACGCAATCCTGACCCAGCTCTGGAGAGATGAGAATATTAGGTTATACTTTGGCTGTTGTTCATCCCATCCAAACCCTTCCACACCTACCTAGCGCCAGCACTGTTTGGCCTGCTAGAGCCAGCGTCGCCACGATCAGCAGATTGATCACACGATTACCGATCATCGTTCTATTTGCTGATGGCCCTGTTTGCAACGCAACGCTTACCCCCGTACACCGATGATCCCAGAAATCCACACACAACAGAGAGACAGAATCGCGATGCGCTTCCGTACCGCTGAATGGCTGATTGACCACACGAGGGCCACACGAATTCTGATGCACGACCGCTACTCCTCAGCGTTGGCGGAGGACTGTATCTGCTAGAACTATCGGTCTATTTTCTAAGGTGCTCCATCTCGCGCTGTTCGCCGCACTACCACAGCCAACCAGTCGGCCGGTTTTGCTCTCCGCTTTCGGCGACGGGTCCGCTCTCGCCCGCTCGTCCATAACCACCATCAAGACCAGTCGGCAGAAGCAACCGTGGCCCCAAAAACAAAAACAAAACAACAAAAAGCCTTCAATCGTTGATAACCCACCATCCTTGTGCCGGGTGAACCCTGTTGCCTCCGCGCAGTCCGCTTGATCGCTTGTCACTATAGCGATCATCTTCATCCCTCCCCCGGGCACCGGGACAGGTTTTGGCGTGTTTGGAGCAGACTCGGTGCGTGGGGGTGGCGGAACTTGATCACAGCACGCGCGCAAACTTGTTCTTGACGTTCGGGTGTGTGTATACGCCAGTGGACGATCTTACGACGACCACCAATGGCCGTGACAACAATCGCTCTCGTACGTCTTGCCATGGACGGTTTACCCCTCCCCTTGCTGTTTTCAACTCTCTCCAGCTCCGACGTTCTCGGGTTTCTAGCTCGAGTTCGGGAGTTCCAGTGCGCGCGTAGACCTGAGCGCGAGCCGTCGACCGTACTGATCGGGGAATTCCCAGCGAAAATACCGCCACCGTCAGGTTGATTGAGGCAATGTGCTCGGCAGAACCGGCTTTCGTTGGAATCGGGGGGGAGGGGGGAGGAGGGCCTGGCGTTTGTTCTCCAGCTGATGTGAGGAGGTGTAGGGTTTAGTTATACGTGATGATGTTTATGGTTATAGTGTTAACTCTTTCAAGTGGTCTATTTTACCACTAAAAGGGGAGGATAATGTAATCTTGGGGAAATCCAATTTGGCAATCGTCGTTTCTTGTTGATATTTCGACGACTGCTTTTCAAACTGGTTAAGGTTTTTTTCCATTTGGGGAGAGCTGTTTTCCTGATTGATTTGGATTATGGTTTGAATAAATTTTTTATTTTCATTTCATTTGTAAATAGCCAAATCTGCCTATAGATTTTACTTTGTATCTTAAAACTGAAATAGAACAAAAATAATGATAATAATAACAATAGAAAAGAAAACAATGCAAAACCACAAAAGAAAATCGAATTTTGTCAAAAGAAAGTCAAAAGAAAGGAAAATAAATAATATGAAGATAGTGATAAGGAGGACGGATGATAGGATAAAGCACGCGAACGAAAAAAGCATACTGAATGTAATTAACAGTAAATTAAAAGATTGCATCTCAGAAAACATGAACCAAAACAATTCATTGAACAGCCATCGATGTTTATATGATTGCAAACGTGACCCTTGGAGAACCACAAACTATACCACATTCAAGAAGAATAAATGCATCTCATCGCGCATCTTCCTCGAGGAAGCCACCGCTCAGGGGAACCGAAAACATCCAAACAGATTCCAATTCCGGAAATCTAATCACACAAGGCTACCAGTTCACCTTCGTAAACGAGACGCATTCTTCCTGCAATCCGTTTGCTTCCCGATCGAGCACCGTTTTGTCACAGCCGCTGTCCGATGGGCACCCAGCAGCCTACGTACATTAGTGCAGCCTAGCGCTGTGTGTAGTCACTCATATCGCTAAGGCTCACCTCGATAATGACCTCTGCGGCAGTGTACTGATAGCGCCACCGATCCGTGAATTGGTATTGGTACCGGCAGCCACAACCACAGCCGAACGGAGATGACAGTCCAAAAAGTCTCTCACTGCGAACAGCGCTGCTACTCATCTCCTGGCAGCGATCTCCGATGTCCTCCACTTGCTCGGCAAGATGGGCGCGTTGCAGGCGCAACGGGAGATTCCCGCAGAGATCTCCGCGGAGCAGTGCACTGCTCCCGCTCTACCCGACACCAATCTGGTCGCTCCCGCGCGCCATCGCACGGCCGGACCGGTTGGGTAGCTTTCGGGGCAGCACGTACGACCCGAACATAACCGTGCCAGCGGGCTTACGAAACACACTAGAGCTCGTGGTAGCGCGCTGTTTCGGAGGCTGTTGGGCGCGCTGTGTGTTCATTCGGGTTGGCAGTCGTTTTTGGCGCTTTTGTTTTCGCACCACCGTACCCCTGTCCTGTCCGCACCTGTCCTTGCAAAGTGCCGTTTTGCTATTTTGCTTCTCAGCAAAATGTCACCCCAGGCGGGACGATTTCTACTGCTGCTAGTGTGCGTCTTCTGCGGTGTGATTGGTTTATCTGACGCGTGTAAGTATGGGAAGCGATGGTTCGACCTCTGTGGGTAACTAATTTACTGTGATTTTCTGCCGCTTTTTACACGCCACAACTTGCAGTGAACCTACAGGATGCGTGCGAAACACCGGACGGTAAGGTGGGCACCTGCGTGTACCTTCGATCGTGCCTCTCGATCCGCAACGTGCTGCTGAAGAAGGAGAACATGACCCCGGAAGATCGCAGCTTGGTGATGAAATCAAAATGTGGTCAGGAGGGCCGCTCGGTGCTGGTGTGCTGTCCGCTCGTTCGCAAGCTGACCGGCCGGTTCGATGCACCGGTTGAGCTGCCGCCACCGGGTGAGTGTGGCAAAATGCAAATGGATCGTATCGTCGGTGGGGAAGTCGCTCCGATAGATGGCTATCCTTGGCTAACTAGAATTCAGTACTACAAAGGTAAGACGGAGTGGTGTCGTAAGATGCTTCTAGGCCCTAACACTGTTTTTCCATCCTTTGTTCGACGTTTGCAGGCAGCAACCGGTATGGATTCCACTGTGGAGGAGTACTGATCCACAACCAGTACGTCCTCACGGCGGCCCACTGTATCGAGGGCGTTCCATCAACCTGGATCGTGTAAGTGTAGCCCATCTTATGAACCTCACCTCAGCTCACCTCACCATTTGTCTGCTTTGCCTTCGTTTCAGGTATCAGGTGCGGCTCGGTGAGTTCGACACCACGACCACCATCGACTGCGTGGAAGACGATTGTGCCGATCCGGTGCGCGATGTGCTGATCAATGCGTACGTAGTGCATCCGGACTACTACAAACAGAACGGAGCCGATTACAACGACATCGCGCTGCTGCAGCTGTCGGAAACGGTCGAGTTTACCGACTTTATACGGCCGATCTGTTTGCCGACCAGCGAGGAAAGCAGGACGGTGAACCTGACCGGCAAGTACGCAACCGTGGCCGGCTGGGGCCAGACGGAAAACAGTACCTCGAGCACGAAGAAGCTCCATCTGCGCGTGCCGGTGGTGGACAATGAGGTGTGTGCCGATGCGTTCAGCTCGATACGGTTGGAAATCATTCCCACCCAGCTGTGTGCCGGCGGCGAGAAGGGTAAGGACTCGTGCCGCGGCGACTCCGGTGGACCGCTGATGCGGTACGGCGATGGTCGTTCGTCCTCCAAGTACTGGTACCTGATCGGGTTGGTCAGCTTCGGGCTGGAGCAGTGCGGTACCGACGGTGTGCCCGGGGTGTACACGCGCATGAGCGAATACATGGACTGGGTGCTGGATACGATGGAGTAAACGTGGTGAGTTGCAGTCGCAGGATTGCGAATCGCAGAGTGGGAAGAGGGAAAATTTAAGCAGCTACGAAGCAGACTATTTAATTGCGTTCTATACTTGACTTAAATAAAAATATTGACGATCAATGAAACGAATTTTAATATCGATAAAACATATTACTTTATAAGATATAATTTGGATTTTATATGTTTTGCCCAATGACTCTTGATAGAAATAAAAGATCGTATTTTCTATGCTGGATGCATTAAAACTGTTATTTAAGAACAGCTTTTTAAAAATTTTAAACTAACCACCATTGAAACTCGTTCTAATCAAAAGAACCTACGTTATAGTTAACCTTTATTCTAATCTATCTGAAATTTTGTAATGTTTTACATTCATTTCATCTTATTGTTTCACTTGTTATTAGGATCAATTCAATTTGAACCTCGAAATTTTTCTGTTTGGCATACCTATATGCATGGTCATGCATGATCGATTTGTACAGATTTCCGAGACGCATTAGCACCACGTAATGATCCCGTGGTACAGTCATCAACTCGCACGGCTTAACACCATACCCATCGTAGTTTCAAGCCTCATATGGACCGACCTCTGTAGCAAGTACTGAGCATCCGGCTGGTTGGTGCTTCATAAGTCTCGAAAGACTGTATTAGACGGCAAGATCGCATAGGTTGTTGGGCGAAATAAAATTATTAAGAACAAATAAATGATTAAATAATAAGAACTAGATCGTTCCTTTATTCATTCACAAAGCGAACAGTAATCGTTTAGTGTATTCTGGCACTTTACAATATTACCATTCAACACGCTCTTAAAAAAACAACAAATAAAAAAATCTGACAAGGGCTAATTTTAAATGACTATCTGAAACTGTGCAGTTTAAGGGATTTTGTGTTTGTAGGTTACGGATTTTTTCTTAATTCCGGGTGTTTGAACTAAGGTGAGAATGAATAAATGTGAAAAGGTTCAAGGTATTTTTCGAATCTTTGTGACATACAAGTTTAAACTATTTTCAATTTTACTCGATTCTTATTATTAATTTCAAAGATTTCTATAGAAAACATCACAAAAAATTACGTCTTTATGACTCTATTGCCGTTTAGAATATGCCTCATAATGACGCACTCTCTTGGGTTACAACGCTGCATGAAAGGGTTCTACCATTTTCAGAGTAAGTAAGAAACCCTGCAACTCTTTAGAATGCACTTGATTGCTATTGTGAATTACCTATTCCATGAATCATCCGGCCACCTGTTACACGTACCGGAAAGCAGCACAGCGAAAGGGAAAAGCCCTCTACCTGTCAACACGCTGGTGAAATTTGCCGATTTCAAATCCGTACAAATACGAAACCATCAAACGTTTGGTCCCACACGGGCCCAGCACACAACTACATGCTAATCACGTGCGTAATTACAAATGCTCGACGCTATATCTACATATAGTCGAGCCTAGGGAACAGAGAAACTAAAAAAAATCCCCTCGATATAAAGGCAAAACCCGTTTCCACCACCCAAAAGGAGTTCCCTAAAGCGCCTGGCAGCCGGGGTAGATTTGCCCGTTTCATCGTCCGCCCCTGCGACACGTCGTCCACGAAACGTCCACCTGCTTATGCTCACGTTAGTTTCCTAACCGGCGTTAGTTTCCGTTGTACACTCGACCGATACGCATCGACCAGTGTGCTGTGCTACCTGTGCTGTCCGACTGATCGGCAAGCGTAAGTGGTGGACAATCCGCCGACCTGTCGAACCGGCCCTCGGCTCGTGACGAAATGACAGCAGTACGTCGTCACCGCGGTGGTGGTGGTAGTGGTGGTACATTCGGACGGGGGGTAGCAGTGGTGCCGATAATTACCGTCATCATGTGCGTGTTACATTCCAGCGCCGCGCAGTGTGAGTTGTGTTGCTGTGGCTCTTGGTGTTATTGTTCGCCTGTCAGGTGAAACGTTCCCATACAGCAGCTGACAGGTGTATGACGGGGTAGCGTGCGTGTTACGATAAAACCTGTGTTTTCTTTGCTCTATTCTCTGCGCAGTTCCGAACCCGTGCCGAACGCCCGATTTGAAAAACGGACTCTGCGTTACGGTTACCCAATGTCCGCTGATACAGCGACTGCTCAACCAGCCGCTGCTGACGTCGAACGTGGTCCGTTTCCTCGAGGCTAGCCGGTGTGGGGCGCAGGACCGGAAGGTGCTGGTGTGTTGTGCCGAGCCCGAGAACGTCCAGCCGGCTACCACGGCTGCTCCGCTGCCCGTACAGACGCGTCCGCCCGCCAGTACACCGTTAGGCAATAGGTTATCGTACGAGACACAGCTGCGGCTGCTGCCCGACGAATGTGGCGTGCAGTACACGGACCGTATCATCGGAGGCGAACGAGCCCAGCTCGATGAGTATCCGTGGACCGCTCTGATCCAGCATCGGCGGAAAAGTAAGTGGCGGCTGAAACATGCCCAAAACATTCGCCACCATGTAACGCACGAGCCCTGTTGACCACTTTCAGATGGTGAGCTAAAGTTCCACTGTGGCGGCGCACTCATCAGCGACCGGTACGTACTGACGGCGGCCCACTGCATCGAGAACATACAACGATCCTGGACGCTGTAAGTATGCGGGTCGGCGCAGGGACAAACCAGATCGAGTGCCCTAACAATGCCATTGCTTGCAGAACGGCCGTACGGCTAGGTGAATGGGACATCGATTCCGACCAGGACTGTGCCAACTCGTACGGGGAGCGCGTGTGTGCCGACCCGGTGCAGGACATTGCGATCGAGAAGTATATCGTGCATCCCGGCTACGCCGTGCAGAAGCAATCGGTAAAGAACGACATCGCCCAGGTACGGCTCGCACGGCCGGCTGTGTTTAACGATTACGTGCAGCCGATCTGTCTACCGCTGGAGCCGGCGCAGCGGACCATCTCCTACGATGGCCAACGGTTCGTCGTGGCTGGCTGGGGTCAAACGGAGGACGGTAGGTAGCGGTAGCGGTAGGTAGTTTGCAATCAAGCCATATTCCTACTAACCACCGAACTCTGCACTGCTCCTTGCAGCACCGAGAAGCCGCTACAAGCTGTACGTTGGTGTGTCGGGCGTGCCGGAACAAACCTGCCAGCAGCAGTACCCACAGGCCGGCATCGATCGGACGCAGGTTTGCGCCGGTGGTACGGCGAAACAAGACTCCTGCCGGGGCGATTCTGGCGGACCGCTGATGTACGTGGGCCAGCGCAACTCGGAAGGCGTCATGTATCTCGGCGGGCTGGTCAGTTACGGCCGCCAGTGTGGGCTCGAGGGAGTGCCGGGTGTGTACACCCGAGTCAATCAGTTCGTCGATTGGATCGTTAGTAATCTAGAACCGTAATTGCACCAGTCGCGTGTGTGATTTATTCAGTTAGCAAGTTTTCCCTAAATAAGCTTTACCATTTAAGTGTATACGTACAATTAAAAAAAGTAATTATCTATTACCACTCTACCAACTAGTGTGATGTGAGTTAAGCTCCATCAGACGGCACTACTAGCTTGCTCTCGATCCAATCCACGTACTGCGCCACTCGCGTGTAAACGGAAACACCCTGAAAGTTGGCACAGCTCGACAGTGAGCTCAGCACACCGACCAGCTCGTGCACCGAGCGTCCGGCGGAGTCGATCGTTCTCACTGCCGTCAACCCACCGCCAGCATCACCCAGCGGCTGCTCCTCCCCGACTGCGACACAAACAAATCCGTACGAGGTGCCCGCTACCGATGGGACGTACCGCTCGCAAGCCTTCTGGTTGAGTGCATCATAGCTGGACAGTTGCTTGTACCGGCTGCTCGGGTCCGCTAATGGTTTTGACAAATATACACACAAGTATTGCCATCAGTTACGAAGTTCGTCTTGTCGTTTCACACACACACACACACACAACCTACCGCAAGTGCTCTGGTTCCAACCAGCCGCACCGTACTTCGCCGTTTCGTTCAGCACAGGCGACTCGGGCAAACAGATCGGACTAACCCAATCGTTTAGATGCGCCGGTTGGGCCAGTTTCAGCAGTGCAATATTGTTCCGCCGTCCGGTATATGCTTCGTGCAGGATCACCTGTCCCACCGGTACATCGTACGATGGGTCGGCACAGACCAGATCGTCGCTGTCGGGGTCAAGAATACAGTCGACCGTCGATTCGAGATCCCACTCGCCAAGCCGTACGGTTAAGCTGGAGGAGAGATTGAAGCAATGTTCTTCGATTTGTTCTTGAAGGATGTAGGTTGTAGAGATTGGTTTACTTGTTCCATGCCGCCTCATCGTCCACACAGCTTGCCGAAGTTAGTACGTAGCTTGGTGCGATAAGCGTGCCACTGCAGTTAAACTGGGTGCTGTGGGCTAGGAAAGAAATGGGTCAATCACAGGCACCTCGAAAGCGTACCAAGTACAAGTAAAGGAAGTATTCAACACACCCTGACCACCGTAGTGAAGCAGCACCGTCCAAGGATGATGCCCGATGGTGAGATTTGTCAGCTTTACTGCCGATTGCAATCCGCAAGCGTTGGAAGCAACTTCCAGGGTGGGCTCTGTGGGTTGTTTCTCTTCGGCGTTCACTCGGATCGTTGTGTTGATGCCGCTCTCAATCGGTCCTCCCACCGGGACTAGCGAACTCTGGGGACAGCAGACGAGTGCCTTCCCTTCCGCCGTTCGACCACATTCCGTACCGTACAGATATTGGATGTCTTCAGGCGTGAGCGTGTCTTTGCGCAGCGTAGTCATCACACTGTCGCACTGTTTCACCGGTACGCAGCGTCCGCGCTGCTGCTCCTCGGTGATGCACAGCTGTCGGAAAGAGTCTACGCACAAACAGAGCCTTTTAGTGGCCGGAAATGCTTTACAATTGCAGCAAATGTGGATCACTTACGTCTTCCGCCATAGCCTGGTACTACGAGCAGCACCAACACGATCGCACCCAACCATTGGTAGCGGGTTACTTCGAACAAGCAATTTACCATCCTTCAATGCGCTACAAACACCAGAGCTGAGGATTGTTCAAGACTGCGGGATGTACTGATAACTTCTACACACTGTAGGTCGCAAAGCAGACCTACGCTATATACTTGCGCAAACAGGCGCGCTGATTAAGTGGGGAATTTTTGTTTCCTCTTTATTGCGCCACGACTATGCAACACAGACACACAGCCGCCAACTCATTGATTAGTTCAGATTTCAGTGGCGAATCGAGCCATTTTTCTATGATTGAACCACAATTAACAGTTGCCCCTTCTCGAATGTGGTCATGACGTTTTCATGACCTCCGAAACGTAGCGCCACACAAACTTGACCCATGGTGGCTGTTGTCTTTTCGACCGTTCTGTTACTGGCTACCTACCACTCTAAAAGCTGACCGTAATAAACACCATCATTCCGTACCATCTGCACGTGAGAAAGGTCGCTTCCGTCCGCGGGGCACCGGCTGCGTGACCTCCGTCCGGACAATTATTATTAAATTAGCCTAGATGCAAGCTTCCTCCCAAGCATCGATCGCCATTAGTGCGTTGGAGTTAATTCATTTTCGGTGTGTCGTCACACTGGCCCCAACAGGCGGGGAGAGCGGAAGGAGGTGTGAGTTTTCATCACCAAACGAGATCGGGCATTTGGGGCGGGCGATACTGAAACCCATTCTGCCGCTGCTGCTCATTTCCATTTAATTAAATTTTCCACATTCATTTGCCCGTCCAGTCCGGTCAGCGAACTAAACCGACGGCGTCTTTCGTCTCAGCGGAAGAATCAACTTTGCATAAAGTTATCGAGAAAAGATGATGAATATCGGCTCTCCGTGGCCTGGCTTTTTTAAAAAAAAATGCAGATAATCAGGCAAAGCATCGTTTTTTTCATTTTTTTCGGTACACTTTTTCACACATTTGCATTCCAGGCGAGACAGCACAGACGGTATGCAATATTGATACCGAAACGATTGTTTATTAATGAGCTCGGCATGCTCGGTTGGAGCGTTTACAATCGATTAGATTTCAGCCCTTTTCCCGATACCGAAGCGAAGGATGGTGCCGGTTTAATACCAAATACCCTCTTAAAGATGTCTCGCTAGAGACGCTTCCAGGAAGGATGGTTCGGAGTTTGATTTTTGAAGCGAAGCCTAGATGATCAAAATTGAACCGTGGGTTTTTGGAGAGGTAAATAAGATACAGTCTTTCCCCACTGTTCGCTGGAAATAGTTTCCCCTTTCCGGAAGGGTTATCGGGAAAGGATGAACGCCAATAAAAAGAGTAAACAGCAAACATCCAAAGCACGCTCACACAAGCAACAGAATGCTTACACTATTAGTATTTATCATCAAACGGGTCGAATAAACCTGAAATTATATCAAAACCCAAAAAAGGGAAACCATATTAGAGGCAAGCTCTCGGGAGTGGCACTACACTCACACTCAACATGGAACGGCTACGGTACGAGTACATCGAATACAAACTACACAAACAGCAAACGACGTCCAACGACAAAAAAACACGGAAAGCGACCAATCGTCCTCATCGTATACAAGCGCAGCAACAATTCGGAACCACGCTTACAACGTGTCCATGCGCTTTAGCTTACACAAATCCACATCCGATGCTTCGTCCTTGTGGAACTGTATCAGCACCAGCTCGTACGTAATGATTGCCCCCGTCACGTTCAGCACCAGCTGGCGGGTCATGCTGAAAAACTTGAGCCCGGTCAGGGCGACCGTATCGGTCGTCACCTCCTCAGCGAACCGTTTCGCCTCCAGGCACCAGCCCTCGCGCGGTATCGTTCGCAGTACCTCGATCGGGCGCTTCGATTCGTCGTTCACTTCCGCCGCAAACATGGCAACGGCTAGCGTACGGCCGATGAGAATGATCAGATTGAACCAGAAGTACACGGTGTGCACCAGGGTGGGTCGCGAGCTAGAAGAAAAGAACGCACTTGTACGCAGCTGAAGAATCTAGACAGACACCAGCACCGAGACACTTACTTCATGCTGTTGAGGATTTGAACGCAGATGAAGAACAGATTATTCGAAATGGAGAGCATCGTGATGGCGGAGATGTGATCGTCCACTGTCGTCACTAGATCGCACACATTCCGATACTTTTGCCGCTGTTCGCCCCAGAACTGCTCCGTCATTTTCTGGCGCAACGAAAGATATCGAATAAATTTACTCACATCCTCAACAACCTGCACGGAAAGAGTACCTCTCGTTTGTGCAGGAACAGATGGGCGTTGATGCGTCGAAAGGCGTGCGACAAACCCATGCTGATGACGATCACAAACAAATCGACATAGCTCCACATAAAATTGCAAATCACGTTGAAGAATTTGGTCAGAAAGCCGCGCCACGTCGAGTACGGGAAGTAGTAGTACACGAATGCAAAGTTGGACTTGAAGAACGCTTCGTACGGATCGTGAACGGCGGGACAGTTGTTCGAGTAGTGTACCGCCGCCACGATCGAGAGCAAATGCTCGGACAGCGACAGTGCCATCACCATGATCGAGCAGAGCTTAATCCGGTACGCCAGTACCGCCCGCTCAAATAGACCCTTCTGCGGTGGCAACGAGTCATCGACGCGGGCCCACTTCACCATCAACGCTGGCCACCGTTGACCGAGCCGCCCGAACCGATACATGGCATACAGGTTGTAGCAGTAGAAGAACGCCGTCACCATCTTCTGAAAGTGGTACCGCTTGCTGGCGAAAAAGTACACCGACATGGTCGCGAGAAAGCCGATGCCAATCGCACAAAAGTAGGCGTAGAACGTACGGCCCGCCGTGTAGGAAAAGCGTAACTTTCGCGGATCCTTCGCCAGTATGCCACAGACGGGCATGATGGAGAACAGCTGAGCCATCATCAGTACGCCGCGGGACGCTTCGTGAAAGGTGCCATTGAACAGCCAATCCTCCCGACTGGCCCGCCGCTGCACCCTTGGCCAGTGGAGCCAGGACGCACACCAGCGCTTCAGGCAGGTGTGCCAGGTCGGTTGAATTAGTGGTTTGGTATCGTGGTTTTCACTCACAGCAAATCCCATCTTTCTTCGCTTTTCGCTCACTAGCTCATCGATCTGCAGACTTCAAAATAAGAAAATAACCAAGAAATGCAACTCGTTGAACACAGTATTGCAATTGATTTTGCACTTATTACCTTATTACATTATTTCGCCGAAATAGAAGTTTGTTCTCGAGAAGCTTTAGAGCCATTCTACAGCTTCAAGCGTACTGTGCATTCAAAACACGACTGCGGCAAAGATTAGTCACTGTTTTGCGCGGCCTTTAAGCTGGTGTGTAGAATACATAACTTATAAGTTCATTATACTCATTGAGCATGCAATTGTGATCCTATCTCACCGTTTGCTGTAAACAACATAGTTTAAATGGTAATGCGACTAGTAATCTTAGGGCACTGCTTTGTCATAATAACTGTTTGTTTTGTTTACGCTACACAAGTATTTGTGTCCGTTTGCAAGACACAAATACTTGGTACAATATTTTCGGATAAAATGAAATTGCAATAACTTTTGTAAGGGATAAATTCAAAGGAAATAATTATGAAGAATGTTGGAGAACATTCGAGATAGACAAAACTGAATGCAATGAATTGTTTAATTATATTCTTTATCAACTTACATAGAAAAAATCAAAAATATCTAAACTTTATAAGTTCACTACAACCCTCCCAAAACCAATCGTAGTTAACTACTTTATAAAAACGATAGAATCAGTCAGTGTACATAATTAACTTCCCCACTGTCTTATCCTTCGCAATTTAGCACCACAGCTGGTAATTTCTATGAGACAGTTTTAAGGTTTAATTTTCTTTATAATTTTCTTATTATATGGCCCACAGAACGATAGTGAATTTATGCCTTTTATCCTTGAATAAGCTTTTTGATCCTTTCTTAGAAAATCTCAATTCGTTTGGATCAAAATACATTTTGAATGCCCTTAAACATAAATCCTTGAGCTCTGAACGTAAGGGACAATATACATTTGTTAAAGTAAAAGAAAGTACTACTACCTACTATGCTGATAAATAGTTTAACAAACCATTAACAATGATAGAATAATTAGAACAATAGCTTTACACACTTAGTACACTAAAGAAAATAGATAAAAACAAAAATTCTCAAGAACACATTTTTTAAAAATGTATCCTCCAGTCTACTTCCTCCTTCAGTATACTATTGATTTTTGTATTAATAATGAAAGTCACTTGGATTTTTGTTTAGTTAAAAGTATTAGTTGAATTAAAAGTCAAATTAGTTAAATTAAAAGTCCAATTTGTCACACTTATTGCAGCACACACGTAACGATAGAAAACTAACAAACCTTTTGTACTGCAGTACTACCAACTTTCAATTCCCTGTTTTTTTTTATTAATGAGAGACTGGAGTAATGACAAGAATTGCTTAAGTGGACTAACAACTTCGCAATACTTCTCATTGAGTACTGCTGTCAAGTTTTATTATCTACTTACTTTTTCATTATCTCTTATGCTAACCCTCACCGCCTCTGTTATGTTCAAAACTTTCCACCACAACTACTTCCTTGAATGCCATGCCTTGTTGACCAACGTAACGTAGCCACTTTCGCAGTGACATCGATTGAATTTATTTTTTCTTGCCACTTTTCTCCAACAACCAATGCGACAACCGACCTGGGCTTGACCATCAGCATCATCATCATCGCTTGTCATCACCAAGTTCCGGTTCGCATACTTGACCTTACGTCCGGTCCGGGCCGGAAAAGGAAACCCCATAGACACGCTGGCACACTGTTTTGTAGGCTACTCACGTGCAAGGATTATCGTCACCATTTTTGGCTTCCGCTTCGTTAACCTGCGTCAAAACCAACTCGTACGTTACGACCGTAGCTGCGATCTGCGGGAAGAAAGGGGTTAGGACAAACACTGGATTAGCAAGAGGAGGAGTGGCTAAAGAAATGGCAAGAACCTAGGCAAAAAGCGTGGCTAAAGGATCCTCTAACCCAGGAAGTGAATGGAAAGGAGAGAAAGTAATGGTAGGCAGAGGGTGATGGTAAAACATGCCTTCAGAATGAGTTTGCGCGTTAAATAGAAAAAGCCATAGCCGTTCAATGCCACCGAGTCATGCTCGACCTGTCGATGGAACCGCTGGACCTGCAGGGTGGGAGAATGTTGAAAGATGATATCGTTACATGTTATGTTGGTTTTCTGCAGCTCCAAATAGGTTAGCTTCAAATGACGTGTGCTAGGTTTCACTTTTGTCGGTAAAATAAGCATCGAAAGCATGCGTACCTCATCAGTGTAGCCGTACTCGTCCGGTAGGTTGTAGAACAGGGTGCGTGTCCGGCAGTACTCGTCATGGATTGCGGAACCGTACAAGGAAACGGCAACAATGCGCCCAATAAGGTGAAACAGCGAATACCAGAAATACGAAGTGACGATGAAAGACGAATTCTGTCTATGGAATGAAGAAATATTGAATGCCGGATTGAAGAAGATGTGCTTTTGTACAGCTCCGATCTAACCAGCAAACTCACTGGAAAACATTCACTAGCTGGACGCAGATGAAGAACAGATTGCTCGCATAAGAAATGACAATAAACACGCCAATATGATTGTTCACGTGCCGTATCAAACCTAGTACACGCCGGTAGTGCGTGCATTGGTCCTTCCAAAAGATGCCTCGATGGTACAGCTTTTCGGAGCTTGCGATCACATCGTTCACCTGCGCCAAGTTCGTGCGGAGGCCGACGCTGACAGATATCAAGAACAGATCCACATAGTTCCAGTACACCGTAAGCAGCGACGTGATCGTTTGTGCTAAAAAACCAATGTATGGGTTGTAAGGCACGAAGGAGAACATTTCCGGAAACGCTTGTTTGTAGTGTGCTTCCAGCAGGTTCGGGATCGGACACCGGTAGGCCCGATGCAGTCCAGCCGGCTTCGAAAGCACATGTTCAATTAGTCCACTGGTGAGCAAAACTGTCGCCACTAGCCCGACCTGTCGTGCGTTTCTGCGGCAGGCAGCGCTCAGTCTCGGCTGATCCGGCAGGGATTGCTCAAGCTGTACCCAGCGGGACATAAGCTGTGGCCAGCTGCGTGCAAGTACCGCAAAGTTGATTGATATTAGTAGGTTTAGAGTGAAGAACCACCACGACACTGGAATATAATGTAAAAAAATCGCCTCAAATTAAGTTGCTCGAGCCGCTGTGCCAACGCCATCATGACGCACTTATTTTAGCAAACTCAACACCACTATACCAGAAGGTGGCGAAGGAAAAGCACGCCATTATAAGTGCACCCAGCTGTACGAATAGTGCGTACAGGTTGCGCCACGATAGCAGTCTCCAGTGGATACTCCACCAACGGCCACACCACACACCATCGAGCGGTAGTAGACCAAACATTTGACCCACAATCAACACCGGTCGGATCGAGCGGCAAAAATATCCTCCACCGTTGATGAACCGCGGCCGGTTTGGCGGATGGTAAAAGTCTTCTGTAAGCAAAGGAAACATTGCTGTAGCACATCACCACATTATAGTACTGTTCAAAGCATGCGACTTACTATCAAGAATTCGCACAGTTTTGGAAAGCATTTCCGTTGAATTGCTGCTTTCCTCTACTGGATATATTTTCTGTAAACCCATTGAAACTGCGATGGTGCGACGACACAAACATTACTAAACCGAGACGACATCCAGACCGGGACATTTAAACGTTTCCCTGGCTGGGAATGCAATGGGAAATGTGCAAATCATTTATGATCATGTAAGCTCAATTGTAAGAAAACGTGAATAAGAGCGCGTTTTGAGGGAATGGTTGAAGACATGTCTTATGATATCAATCATCATAGGAAGTTCATTGAATGGATAGTAATGCAAGGGAGAAAACTATTTTGCAAACTCATAGTCGACGCAAACGGATTAAAATATGTGTTTATTTAAATATAATGTTTAAGCTTGTGAAAAGTCTAATAAGGCGACTATTCCGTGTGTTTCGTATTTTATTGACAACGGCGATTTTTTTTTTTTGTTTCTTCATACAATTTATTAACAACGGCCGATAATATTAGCACTTTAAACTTTAATAGTAAGTAAATCAACTCGTTCAAAGGCTATCACAAGAAGAACATTTAGGTGCACCATTTAACAGCAACAGGTACTATGTTTTACGTCACTTTTATCAAATTTTAATAACCAACTTAAGGACAAATTCTTAACAAAATTGAGAACCAAATGAAAATCATTTGAAAAAAATATTTTGAAAAACAATGTAGTACCTCACGATTAGGTACCATAAATTTAGATTATTTCGTAAAAAACACTCATTTTAATTAACTCTTCAATAAGTAAAACAAAAATAAGTGTTTCGATACTATTTTATTATACGGGCTATTTTTTTCACTAAGTCACTATTACGACAGTATTTTGTTTATCATGCGGGCGTGCGGGAACAGGTGTATGTTTGCTACTTATTTTATGGAAAACCCGAACCAAGGACCAACGTGTAATGTAACAGCGTTTTGTACTGTCCCAATACATCCATTGCAGAACTCATTTTCACCAGTTTCATTGTGTTGAAGGGTTTACAATAATTGGGTTTAAAGTGTGCAATTATAGAATATGAATGAATATGAATATTACCTTTTGAACATTGATTTGTTCATTGATTGAACATTGATAGTGGCCAAGCTGCCCAACCCTATAAAAATGATCTATACTTTATAATGAAAAGGTTCATGAATTATATATTCCAAGCGTAGGTGAAAAAGTTCAATCAATATTTACATTTTAAACACGTGCTATGGAGGTGGATATTTTGTTCAAGTAGCATTGCTTCTAGAGAAGTTTATTTCCAATTCACTGCAGCTATTTCTCTTGCAGCCTTATCAAAACTCATTTCAGTAGAAATATTCGTTTGAGAGAATATTGAGTTGAAGCAATTTCTTAGAGGGTGAAAATTTTCAACAGAACGATGGATAGCATTTTTAAGAGAAATTTCAACGACGATTTTATGTCGAGACCTGTCGAGAGAAAATTTTCGTTGAATAATGGTTCTCTTTTTGTAAAATCAACGTGCATATGAAAATCAGTTTGCGATTGAATGATTTCTTTATTAAAATAAAAAAGGGGAAATACAAAACAATTCGGTGAAATACAATATAGACGTGGATTGAAGAAGCTCATTTAAATATATTAATTTATTATCACAAGCAATGGTGGAGCTTTAGTGCTGCATTAAATTCTCACTGAGTAACACGCAAATACACATGCACACATGTTGGAAGGTGCGAAGCACATGTTTAGTAAAGCCTTTTTACACCATCACAAAAATCGCTCTTTTCCGAAGACGGGTTAACCTCCTTCAACATCACAAGCTCGTACGTGATAAGCGTGCCTGCCATCTGTAAAAGCAACAAGTATTTAATGAAAATGAGGTTAATTACTTATAAAACTGACCGCAAGTATGACGCTTCGATTGAGAAAGAAAAATCCATGTCCCGAGAGACAGTTCCGACCAGACAGGAGCTCTTGCGTAAATCGTTGTACCTGAAATTAACCAGCTCCAGTAGCAATTCAACAACACGTACTGTTCGTCATACTCACATCGATAGTCCAGCAGCTCATCGGCACGGAGCGTAAGATGTCGAGCGGTCGCAACGATGCCACATGTATGTTGGAAGCGATCAGCAGCATAACGAGCGTTCGAAAAATTAGAAATGCGAGTGAAAATTTAAAGTACAACTCCGAGATGAGTGAGGCAGAGAACCTATAGAGCAAATACGGTTTTAGTCTCTGGAAAGCTACCCTACATCCCTAACTCACTGGAAAGCGTTATACATCTGGTAAAAGATAAAGTAAAGATCGGACGCGGTGGTGCAAACGATGATCGGTGCCATGATGCCCTCCATGTACGCGACCAAGCTCGAGATCCGGCCATAGTCCAGCCGCAACCGCTGCCAAACCGGGCCCATCACATGCCGTCCCTTGTACTGGGCCGCATGGCGATAGAACTGCTCGTACCGCCGGGCAAGCCCGAGTGCCACAAAAATGATGAACAGATCCATAAACGTCCACACGTACAGGAATATCTTGTGCGTCAGCTCGAGCAGCAGCACAGCGGGCAAGCTGTACGGCAAATAGTGGAAGAACTTGGGATGCTCGCGTTGGTAGAACAGCGTCCAGAAGGGTGTACTGTTGTCGCAGCGCTTAAAGTACTGCAGGTTGGTGTAGTACACCGAGGCGACGTGCAGTGTGTCCTCCACTGAAGGGGGAGATGAAAATAAGGAATAAAATATTTAGTAAAATGGCAACAGCGCGCGTTCGTTGTGTGCCGCCTGCCGTAAGCTTACCAAAAGCGAGCACAACCATCGTACTGCCAATCGCCGCGACGACACGCTTCAAACTCCAAAACCGTCTCTCGGCGTACGGAGGATGCAGAAAGTTTTCCTCCAAGCTGCGCCACTTCTCCATGATCGTTCGCCAGCGTGCCGCTATGGCCAGCAGTACGATTGCTCCGGACAGATTCAGCACGTAGTAGATTATGTTACCTGCGAGTGAAGACACGACATTTGAGTGAGCCTTACTGCTCTACACACAGGCCACACGCGACGTTACTTACTGATTTCCGAGGTGCCCAGCGTGTCCACGGTCAGGCTGTAATAAATGTGCGCCACCAGCGTGAGCAGCCCGGACAGGAAGAAGTAAAAGCTGTAGACGGTACCCGGCCCAAACCACCGAAACCGAATATCCTGCAGCGTTCGACCGTAAAGGCCGCCAAGCGGAAAGAGCGAAAACAGTTGCGAAATCAGCAGAAACGGCCTCACCGCCCGGTGGAAGTCATCAATTGCCGGCGATTCCATGGTTGATCGGGATCGGCGCGTTAATTACCACCATGTATCATTACCGCGCGGTGTGCGGCGTGGTATCGTCTGCTTCGGCTCTTTGCTACGAAACGAGTGTGACTTGTGCCCTTGGCTGTCCGGCGCTACACGATTTCGAAGGATCCTGGTGCTAGTGAAGGTTGCGGTCAAATGATCTGGCTCGCCAACAATCAAACATTCAAGCATGGCTCGAGGAGAAAGCGATTAATTAAACTCCCGGGAGCGGGAGAGCGTCAAAGCGTGCGAATGCTTGCAGGTGCTGTTTACGGTGCTGTGTGTGCGTTGAGTGTCACGCGATTACGGAAGGGGGAAATCAAATCCAACCGACTCAAAAGTAGGAGCAGTCGGTCGAGGTGTCGGGTATTTTTTTCACCTGATCCAGCAGTACCAACTCGTACGTCACCAATGTCCCGGCCATCTGGAATGACATAAACAACAACACCGCTAAGCATTACTGCAATTTGATCCTTGCATTGCATGTTTCACGGGCTAAACAGGTACAAACAATCACTTACCGCTAGAATTAGCTGACGCTTTAGAAAGAAAAATTGTTTTCCAGAAAGGACATTTTCACCCGAAGCGACTTCGTCTGTTAACCGTTGCAGCTGGCCAAGTGTTGGGGAAGTTCGATTAGTATGTTTATGATTTCTACTCACCAGACCAACTCACATCAATGCCCCAATGCTGGGAAGGCACGTTTCGCAGCAGCTGAAGAGGGCTGGTAGAGGCGGCGTACACTCCCGATCCAACATAAAGCATCACGATCGTTCGGAACATGAGAAGCAATAGCGAGTACCAGAAGTACACGTAGTTTGCAATGACTCTACGGCGTCTGTGGGGGGAGTGGGAATGAATGTTTCCAATCATTGTAAACAACTCACCAACAAGCACTTACTGAAACCCATTGAAGAGCTGCGTCGCGATGAAGTACATATCGTTCGCACAGGCGAGCAGGATCAGGTGTCCGAACTGGGCGTCCAAAACTTGCACCAGCTCCGACACGGCCACGTAGTCCATGCGCACGTCGTGCCAAAAGTTGGTCGGACAAGCGATACCCTGCACGGCGACCAAGCGTCGAAAGATCTGCTCGTACCGGAACTGGGCACCGTAGCAGAACGAGATGATGAAGATGTCCAGGTACGTCCAAGTGTAGCGCATGCAACGGTTGATCCACTGAAGTGAAGTCACTCTTTTAAAATCCACAACTCTCGATCTCGATCATGTATTACCTCCGTTATTGCAATCGTAAACCCATTGAACGGTAGCCAATGGAAAACGTGCGGGTGCTCGCGTAGGTAAAAGTTCTGCCATACCGTCACGTTGGTCCGATTGCACGTAGCTATCTGTACGATGTTGCTCTGGTACGCGGAGTAGTAGTTCAGCCAGTCCTCGACTAGCGCCAGAGCAAAGATGGCAAAGCCGGTGAACCGTATCTTCCAGCCAAGTGCAAAGCGGCCCTTCGATTGGCGGCGATAGTGGTCGCTCAAAAACGAACGCTCACAGCGACTGAACGCACCCAGTATCGACTGCCAGCGGAGGGCAATGAAGAAAAACAGCCAGGCCGACAGGTACACCACCACCATATAGATGCAGTTAGCTGAGGGGAAAGTGGTAAGACACGCACACACATTAAAAAAAGCCCATTCTATTGCAATTACACTTTTAACCACTCGCAGCATTCCGACGCACCGAAGTAGGCAAGGTTCAGTCCCTTCCTAATGTACCACCGGATGAAGAGGGTGCAGTAAATGCCGGTCAGTGCTAGATACACCAGCGAGTAGATGCAGCGGAAGCTTCGCAGCTTGAAGCGAGCCGTGCGGTAATTTGCACTGAATATGTTCACCACCGGCAGTAACGTGATGCACTGACCGAGCAGCAGAACTTTTGCCCGGAATATGTTGAACGTGATCGGGAGGAAAAAGTAAAACAATAAAAGGGATGATGCAATTTTCATCAAACATAACAAAAAAAAATCACGCGTAATATTGGTACAGTGCTTCTCCAGTTTACCCGGTGCTACGGCATGATGGAACGAACCAACGCACGGGCGAACGTACTGTCGACCAAAACTTTTCCAATTTCCACGCCCATACCCATTGCCCTTGCGAATGTGGGGATTCTCGATGCTCATGGTCTTGTTGAAATGGTTTGCCGCTTTTTCGTACATCTGCACCGATGCTACCTACTACTGCTGTGTGCAAGCAACGGTGGAGAATGCGAACGCGAACCAGAACGCAAGAGGTAATGACACTTTTGCTACTTCCACGGCGCTGTACGTTACGCTACGCTATCAACCTCGGGCGATCACCTATTGGAGGTTCCTAATAACGAAAATGCGTGACTACAGATTGTACCGTGCATCGTCACGTGTGTTGTGAGGGTGCCGTTTGCGTAACCAGGAAATGGTTTCGATAAATTTAGTGTTGCGATAGGCCGGAAAGTGAATGTCTCTATTTATTATCGTTATTTTTCATTGAACGATTGTTAAATTTAAAGATTTGACTCCAGATGAAAATTAGAGTTCGAAAAAATAGAATATTCTGACATTGAAATTATCAAAAGGTATAATTTTATAAATCGACATGATATGATTATTTCTTTACAAATATTATGCTGATAAAATATGACGATTTTTTAAGCAATAAGGCCTTTTTGGACCGTTACTTCTGAATAAAAAAAATGACGATTCATTTTTTTTTTAGTTCGTTGATTTGTTGACCCACATTAGACCTGCTACATAATTGCTACAATTAAGCAGTTGTCTTCGCCTTCTCCATGACTTGGTTCTGTTGAGCATATTTGTAATTATTTCATGGTTGATTCAGCTGAGTTTTGACACTGTATTAGTCACAAAATATTGAAGTAGTACCTAAGTAGACGTTGCTTTGCCAGTTGTTGTCGATCAGAGATAATCAGACATGTAAAAATGGCATCGCCCTATGGATAAACGGAGGAATTTTGGTGTTTTGTTGAGATCAGGTCCAACAAAACGAAGATTTAATAAATTTCTCGCTGATTTTATGTGCTCAGCCACAGCCCATATCTGCAAACACTTGTGATTAAAAGATGTCATCTATCCCAAGTGCTAACCAGGATTACCTCAATAAAACAGCATCGTTAAAGCTCTGTCAGTCGCCAAAAATACTCGTTCGAGCCAATCTAACCATTCATCTCCTTTCATTTGCCAATCCTGGTCGCAAAATGCGACCAAGAATTTTGCGACAAGATTACAGGGTTTTCGAGGATTATATAGACATGTTCAGCGAGTTGTAGATTCGTTCAGGCATATAATAGACTCTTTCAGCGAGATATAGAATTGTTCGGAAGTAGGCGTTGACATGTTCAGCGATTCTGTAGTGTTGTCATTTGTTTTGTTTATACCCTGTGCCGCATCATTTTTAGTGGTCCGTGTATTTTTGGCCTTACACCAATTAAACAAGAAAATCAAGAGTAGGCTGGATTCATTGACCATACCCGATAATTTACTATACCCGATTCATACTTCGCAAGGGCCGCATAGGAATGACAGTAATCCAATCCAACCAATTGAGGGTTTACGTGGCCCGAATAAATATTTACGAATAAGTGAGCTACTTCCGCCTTCCAGTTCATTACCTCGTCGTGGAGCTTGCACACTACAAGACTTTAGACTGATAAATAAACAGTGATGGATGTGAACAGATTTTATAATTCTTAAACCGGATTTATCCTACGGAAAACAAAGAGCAACTCATGACTTTTGGTTATAAAATGTAAAATTCAAAAATATGTTTTTTTATCACAGAACGCAAGAGAGAATTAATAACATTTTAGTTCCAGCAGTGTTCAGAGCATATAAGCTCTAAATTAAATTAAATTACACAATTTGTCCTTTTAACCCAACTAGCAAAATTTGAGGATTTACAGTACACTAAACTATTATTCAACTGTAACAGTAAACTCCCCTTCACCACAACTACTTACGTGGATTTTGTCTCAACCTTCACACGACACGATAATCAAATGTAACGGCTTAGAAACGTCTCACAAATACAACAAACGCGCATTTATTCATACAAACCAACTCACCACATCAATGCAACACAGTAAATCTTTAACAACTTCGGCTTCTTATCTCGCTTTCATCACCGCACAGTCTAGCACACAGCAAAGCCAATTTTTACCACCATTATCTTGCATATTCTTTCGGTATTGGTAACGGCTTTTCAACGGAATCTGACGTCAATTCAACGCCTCCAGACCGGTGGGAAACTTGGAGCGCAAATATTCACCAACCTGACGGGCAGCTTCCTGATCATCCTCGAATCCTTTAAGCACCCGGCAGCTCTCATACCACGCGTTTAGTCGTGGATAGTTGGTCAAATCCAAACCGCAGTGCTGTAAACCAAAGTACGGTAGTAGTTTAAAACTTTCCGATGAAACAATACACATGAACACTCGTGGTAGTGTTACTTACGACGGCGGAAGAAATCGTCGGCACCAGGGAAAGGTCTGCTATAGTGAGATTTTCCCCGGCAAAGTAATCGTTCCGTGTTAGATAGTGCTCCAAGTCAGTGAGCGCCTTCTGGGTGGTGGTTTTCATTTCGTCTGAAATTTCCGTCGCTGCACCAGAAAACAGTGCACCGATGGTGCCAAAGAACTTGGGATAGAAAGAGCCCAAATCGTGATGCAGCACCCGATTAATGAGGGCCTTTTCCTTCGGAATGTTCGGGTAGAGCGTGTGCCCGGGACGGTAGGCATCGATTAGGTACGACAAAATGGCACGTGATTCGCCCAGGTAGAAGCCATTGTCGTCCAGCGTTGGGATCGTGTGCTCCGGGTTCATGCGCATGAATTCCTCGGTGCGCGTTTCACCGGCGAGTGGGTTCACTTCTTTTAGCTAGCGAACATAATCGAACACAATTAGTGTACACTGCCTGCAAAACACTTGGCTGTACATTTTTCGCTTATACTTACATTCATCGGCAGTTCAAGCTCCTTCATCAGCAGCAACACCGCACGGGCCGGTGGGCTCATCGGAAAGTAGTACAGCGTTGGGGCGGGCATGCTGATGGACGGTGGTGGTCTTTAAAAAGGGAACGCAAAACACTATCCTTTCTGCCTCCTACAACGCGACGAACTGTCCAGACTGTCGAAGACTGAACAAGGTGAGGCGTCTGGCGAATGTGTTCGAATGCATTCCAGCTTCGGTTTTTGGCCGGTAAACGATAAAACAGTACCGTAGCTAGGTCAGAGATAAGAGAATATCCCACACTCACCATACGTTAGTGCTTCTGCGATAGGACCGATAAGTGATATGCTTTTGCTGGTGGCTTTGAACGATGATTAGAGCATTGATTATGCTTCACCAGTGGCGCTTACTAGGGTTGGTTATCTTTTCCTTGAAGTGCGATACCTGCATACAGCGTTTATCACTCGGTGTGATGACAGAGGTTGAATTGTTCTCGTCGTATTAATGCATAAAATCTACAAAAATCCACAAACAAAAAAATATATATCATAGTGATTAATTTTTTCAGAACACTTAAATTTATACAGTTTTCCGATACCAACATTTAATTTTTGGTGTAAAATTCAAACAAAATATTTCTATATTACATTTTGTTGATTCAACAACACCGATTTAGGTCATAAAACACGTAACATAATGTTCTAAAGAAGTGCCTGTGTCATTCCTAGACCAGCTTACTGAAATACAATCACTGTCCCATCTACCTGTACTACTACAACTCATAAATCATCAGCGCCTACCGACAATCTATTTCATCTACCCATTCCGTCTATTTATGAGAAATTTCCATTTTTCACCCAAAGGTAATTCGTGTACAATTAATTACTTTCGTACTAAGCCCCCAGCACAAACAAAGTCATTTGTTCGCTGATCTCATTTCCCTAGCAGTAGAACGGTAACCACCGGAACAGAACGGTTAAAAGTGCGATGAATTTCCACAACACCATCCGTCCGATACTGGTCATATTTTTGCTATTTGGACAATTTCCACTGTACGGTGTCCTGACCTGTAAACCACTTCGCTGGCACTTTCGATGGTGTTCGCTTCAAACAGTGCTCTCGTTAGGACTGATACACGTGGGATTGTTCCTGTGTTTCGTGGAGTATGACCGCCTCAAGGCAATAGGTGTCAATGCGGACAACCTGATTGGACCGCTGTTCTATTTGGATGTGATCATCATCATGCTGCTGCTGCTTCGTGTAGCCTATCGGTGGCCAACCGTCGTTCCGAAATGGGAACAGATAGAGTCGCTCGAGGTGATGCAGTACAATGCACGCCAACAAAACGCACGCTCGTGTCGTAGAATCCGTGCAATAGCGTTGCTACTAATGGTATTGGGATTCGGTATGGAAGTAAGAAAGGAAGGAAGAATGCATTTATATATTTAAATATATATTGTACAACGCAATTGGATTGGTTGTAGCGGAACATATGCTGTCGATCGGGAAAACTGTGAACGCGAGAGTGGATGAAGCACGCACCTGCCACTGGAACTACAGCAATCTTCCGGAGTACTACGCCTTGCGCACTTACGGGTTCTTTTTCCGAAGAGTACCATACAACTTTCCATCCTTTATATTTTTAGAGGTAAATATATCAATTTTCCACAATGACAATTACAGCAGGTCACCCGTATCTTTGTTTAGTACGCAAACACAGCCTTAACGATGGCCTGGACCGTGCAGGATGTGTTGCTTATTATGATAAGCGATTCGATTGCAGGTTACTTTAAGCGCATCAATTCCAGGATTCAATTCTACACCACAGTTCAGGTTGTTGCTAGAGAAAAGTTCTGGAGCGAAATCCATTCTGACTACGTGATGGTATGCGAGCTACTGGAGCATGTGATGAGCATCTGCTCTCCATTGCTGGTCGTTTCTTGTGGCACTAACCTGTACCTGATATGCTATCAACTGTTCCATCTCGTTGAGTAAGTTGCTCTGTACCGTTGTATTAGTGTCCCTGATGTAAGTTAATTTTTATTTACGTATTTTAGTCGAACTGATGATTTTATTATTGTGACGGTATTTACCTACTTTTCCCTGTTTTTCATTATTTTGAGAACATTTCTTACGATGCATTACTGTTCAGCCGTACATGAGGTCGCCCGTAAACCGCTCAAACTATTCCGCCGTGTGCCAACGAGCAATTGGTGCTGTGAGGTAGGTTTCTCCAGCCAAATCAAACCTCTTTGGCCCGTAGAAGCCGCTAAACAGTAAAGATGCAAATTTCATGCTCTAACCAATGCTGAGCACCTAAACGAATGCCTTCCGCGTCACTTTTGTATACTGACAGTGGCTTCTTTTGCAGCTGGAAAGATTTTACAGCTTCATCCGCAAGAGCTCGATCGCGATCAATGCAATGGGGCTGTTCCGACTGACCAAGAAAACAATGCTTACGGTATGATTTGTAAAGAGTTTATTTATAAAACAAAATGCGATGCGAAACGTTAAATCTATTTCGCATTCATTTGTAGATGCTTGGAGCAGTTATTACGTACGAGCTAGTAATGCTACACTTTGCACAGACCACCGCCAATCAGGGTATCGTACGAGCATGTTCCCCGGAGCAGTTTCTATTCCAGCCCAAGATGCAGATCACAACCAACTAAATGAACCGAACACTTCAATCAATATAGCCACAGGGAAGGTCTTCTCCAACGCCTTTAGAGGAGCGATGGAATCGCATCAACACTAGCTCGTACGTCAATATAGATCCGGCCATCTGTGGATGAAGGAACTAACGATTACCTTTGACACTTCACCCCAACCAAACACTCACTTACGGTAAGAAATATCCTGCGTGTAATAGTGAAAAATCCCATTCCGGAGATGGATACACCACCGCTCGAGCAAATGCGCAATATTTCCAGCTCATCGTTGTAGTGCTCACTGCGTATCTTTTGCACCAGTTTGTGCGTTCGTACCGAATTTTCGTCCACGTCCGCGGCGAACCAAAGCTTCACGGAGGTGCGTAATATCAGAAAGGTGAACGAGTATCGAAAGTACCAATCGTTGATGTCGTACGGTTTATCTCTGTCGGGTAATTATTGTTTTTTTAGCGAAGGAAAACTCGAGCTCATATCTATTGATTATCATAAGGTTACTTACTCCAGCGCGTTGAGAGTCTGCAGGCAGAGAAAGTACATATCGTTTGCGCAGGAAGCGATCAGCAGTGGACCGACAATGCGATTCGTCCGCTCGACCAGCTCGATCAGCCCGACAAAATGTGTTCGCATTTCGCCCCAGAATGCTTCGGAACCGTTTTGTAGGTTACTGTCGATGCGTTTGTTTAGCTGACCGAAGCGGCACGCTATACCGGTGGCCACCAGCATGATGAACAGGTCGGTGAAGGTCCAAATGAATGTAAGCGAAATTGTCGTGTACTGTGGGTATGTTTGAAAAAATGAAAGTTCAGGACATTAACAGATAATTTAACCAAACGAAATCGCCTAGAGTTATGCAATCTGCTTGGCAAAATGTTTATATTTAGATTTTTTTTCCGTAAACTCAAACAGTGTTTGTAGATGGAGATGCTCACCAGTAGGTACATGGTCAAGAGATGATGGTACGGGACGGATTGGTAAACCGACCCGAATGTCAGCGTGCCATACAGCTTGAGCGGATTCGTTACATTATACTGGCAGGTCAAGCTTTCCTGATACACGTTGTACGCCTGGTTGATCACGTACACCACGTGTTCCACTGAAAAGCAGTTGCGAAACAAAATTATCGAACGAAAGCTACGATAAGCCACCACCACCCGTCTCCACATGCCTACCCAATGCAGACGTAAGGATGCAAATCGCTAAGCCGATCACCTTTCGCCGCAAATTAATGGCACCGTACGGGCGGGCAAAGAACATCTCTTCCCGTTCGGCCCAGTACACCATAAAGCCGCGCCACGCCTGGGCCAATCGAACGAACAGCAGCTGCAGCAGCGTGCACATCCCGAAAAAGATCGGTTCGGCAATGTTCATCGCGTTGATGCCGACGCGATTAAGCCGCACCAGCGCCGCCGCCATAATAAACAAACCGCCCACAATGCTGAGCGCGCTCAGCACGATGTACGGTGAAAAATAGTGAAATCGAAACGCGCCCGGATCGGTGGCCGTAATGTTCGACAGCGGAAACACTCCGAAAAGCCGAGCCCAGCGCAGCACTTTTCCAGCAAACAATGGCGGGCCGGGATGTAGGGAAAAATAGAAAACTCTCCTGTTACGGGATATTGTGCCTAAAAGCACATAAATACGCAAACGCTTACCGGATGCGATGGCCAGATAGAAGCGCTCCTTCCGATCATCGATCTCCGCGGCAGGCCTAACGAATGTGACGTTGCCACGCTTCCGCAACCAGTGCCACCGGGAACGGGTGGGCCGGGTTGCGTTGCTTGAACGCACCGGCCCCGGTACCATACGAAACCCGAAACCGACCTCAATCATCGTGCACCGGCGAACGCCATTGCTGGAATCTTACCGGCACAATATACGCGATGGTATGGATAAATCACGCTCACTGGATAACCATCCAATGAGTTGCTTGTCCACCGGTGCACCTCGGCGAAGCGTAGGGCAGCAGCAAGGCCATCGAAAGCGTCAAATTGTACACATCGAGTCAGCTTGTTTTGGTAGACACGCAGCAACCCACCCAGGTCCCTAATAATCTAATGGTATTATTGCACGCCATAAAGTACACCGCCACTTGAAGCACTTGACATTGGATCCGTGGTTGGTGCGTGTGTGTGCTTTTTTTTCGCTTTTCTAGGATTGTTTTGCTCCAACAAATTGAATCACATAATACGAAATTAATCCTTTCGATTTGTTTACTCGCCACGGGTATACATGATCAAAGCGAAGATATAACAGTGCGAGAGGGGAAATAATGTCAGATATTGAGGCAGTTGGTGCAATTTGCTGCTCGGCAGGCACGAACACCCATTTAAACTATTGATTTGTACAAAGGATATTTGTAGCAAACTTGTTTTCTTACACTGTCATGAAATTATTGGTTTTATGGTTCTCACAATATGATTGATGCTTGATGCTCTGACTGAGATTTGTAAATCGAAAATCACATGTTCATGACGCCACGTGTTTTCACATATACGCAGACTACTAGACCCAAAGTTATCAGATATCAACCAAATGCTTAAACATATTTTATTTTTTTTTTTATTTATAATGCAAAACTTACCCATTACATATTTTTTGTGTACATTTAAGCGACCGTTTGCATTAGGCACACTACAATATCAAACGACTTGTTTACATACACCCTTTTAGCATTGAAATAAAAATTGTACGAATATCATTATGTCATGTTAATGTCTAAAATGTATTGTTGATTTAAAGCCTTGAAATTGGTAGTTCAAGTTTGGATTCGAGCTTTTTAACAAAATACATGCTTTCGTTAGCACTTCTTTATACCAACACATGCAATAAGTTGCCAATCCAAAGTTAACAGTTTAAACGCAGTTTTAGTTTTATAACATTACCTTCAGGATTTTCATTCCACCATTTTCTTTATTCGATCTTTGTATTCCAACACCAAGCCACCAGTAATCATACCTTGCACAGGAGGCAATCACCTCCTGCTCAACAACCAAGTGCCCACAGAGCCCCTCAAGGTCCACCACATATCCGAACGGTGTAAATGTCATCGGTTTCGGATAGAATCAAATTCGAATCTACGCGAAAAAACTTGTTAGCTGAACTTTGCCATCCCTGAAATCCAACACAACGACCGCAATGAAGCTTCAAGTGATTTCTTAACCATTGGAGAAGTACTAACGGGCGGTATGGTACGGGCACGTAGGTCGACGCCTCTTGACGCAGTGCTGTTGAGTCAGCATTGAGAACGTCAGAAGGAGAAAAAAATATTGATGAAGTTATCGGACGTACTAGACGGACCGGTTCGTTGCTCAAGACACCACAGGCCATCGCTACGGTTGCTTAGAACTAAGTTTAAAACTTTTCCCCAGACTTTACCCTTTGGGATACGGTTGTCTTTTACTAATGTTTATCCGCGGTGATTGAAGGCATACAAAAAGCCGTCCCATAACGCAATCGTGGCTTCGCTGATCAATGCTTATTTATGATTAAACACACACATACACACACAAATACAAACACACATACGGAAATAAAATAACAAACCGGTCGCATAGTCCCACTGTTGGTAAAAGTGAAGAAGAATAGATAAAAACGCTGGGCTATGATCTCATCTTAAGCTGTAACATATTGTACTGGGTGCCAAAGAGGATTTTTTATGCTTCAAATTAGCAAGTGAATTAAACAGACACGTGTTCGAATCGTCTAAACTTGGTGCAAAGCGGTATGTTGCCCTTGCTCTCTGATTCTTGGTCGAATTTCAGCATAACCAATTCATATGTAACAATTGTTCCAGCCATCTGTAAAAAATAGAGTAATTGTTAAAACGTAAATGCTATCTTACTTTTGTTTCCTAACCGAAAAGAGCAGCTGCCGCGTAAGACTGAAAAAGCCCATTCCGGAAAGGGCAACCTTTTCGCTTTTCAGCTGCGTAGAAAATCGTTCAAGCTGTGAGAAAAAGAACACTAGTGAGCGTTCGAAAACAATTCTCCTCTATCTATTCTATCATCTAGAATGAATAGCGCTACCTCCACACACCAGCCAACGTTGGGAATTTTCATAATAATATCCAATGGTTTTTTCGCACAGTCATGTATGTGGGCTGCCGACAGAAACACGATGACAGTGCGTACGATCAAGAAGCCCAGCGAAAACCCATAGTAAGCGTCCTCGACCGTGTTGGCCAGTTTCCTGGAAAGTTGTTAACATTATTTATACACCATTATACACCATCACACCTTAACCTCGCGGTTTCAACTGATCTTACTTTGAGACATGCAGAATCTGCAAACAGATGTAGTACAGGTTGGTGGCGCACGAGATTAACATTGTCCACGATATTGCTCGATCGACATCGTCCAGCAGCTCGCAAACCGCGACGTAGTTGGTGCGGACTCGGATCCAAAAGTCCTCCCCAGGAATGAGCACTCCGTCCGACAGTATCTTCAGGTAGTTGTTAATCTGCTGAAATCGTGTCGCCAACCCGATACTGATCATGATGATGAAGATGTCTTGATAGTTCCAGTACATGGTCAGTGCGGAAGATACGTACTAGGGGGAAGAAATTAAAACCAAAACACCAACACATCTATTCAATCGGGAAAATCGTCTTTCTGTTTGCGGGGTACACGCCTACCGTAAAGAATACTGCACTCAAGCTATTGTAGGGGAAGTTTAGATAAATGTTCGCAAACCTACGCAGAGAATAATGCTGGAAGTAGTTGGGCTCCGTCCAGTTGCAGTACTTGATTTCCACCATCTGATTGTGCACATTGCTTACAATCGACAGTATATGTTCGACTGAAGCAGGTCAAATGGTAAGCGAAATTCAAACACTATTCCAATAGATACTGAATTATTGATACACTTACCAGCGGCTAGAAATACCAACGTAAAAGAAACAACACCCAGACGCTTCCGGAGACTCCAGCCCTGCATGTGGTACGGAGGTCTGTTAAACGTGTCATCTACTTCGTCCCATTTCATCGCTACCGAGCGCCACTTGGTGGCCAGGTTGAGAAAGAGCACGTTGATTAGACAGGCATCAATGAAGAAGATTAAACTGCTCACGTTCTTCGCGTTAATGCCGATCGCCTTTAACCGCCCATACTCATAGTACGCTTGCAGTAGGGCCGTCACTACAACGGTTAGATTAAGAATGACGCGCAGCGAGAACCATTTCAGGCGAAATCTCTCCGGATCATTTCGGGTAACACCGTAGATGGGAAATATGCCAAACACCTGTCCGAGTATGACAACTGTATACAGGAAAGGTAATGCAACAAAATATGCTGTATCCATAACCAGACCAAGCAAAGAAAACAACTTACACGGACGAATACCACGCAGAAAGGTGTCCCGGTCGTCGTCAACAATCTTTGGACACAACTTCTGGCGCACTCGCTGGCGTAGAGTGTATCCTTTCGCTGCGAGCTTCATCGCGGTTGTGGTCACCGAACTGCACATTGTGGTTGCAAGGGTTCGCACGGATTCGAGCACCGTTGCGCGGTTTTCCTTATCGGGATTCGATCGAACACACATACATGGGTGGAGGGTTAAATAATTTAATTACGACCGTTTCTAACCATAGGACAGACACATGCTTTGCTGCACGTGATGGAAAAGGTCGTTAGCTGGTGGTAAAGTTGTTTTCCAGTTACCACTTTCTTTACAAACGCTTGCGCTGCGAGCAATATTTGGTTTAATTTTTGTTATTTAATTTGTTTTTCCGTTTTAAAGTAAATGAATCCGACAAAAGGTAAGTTAATATTTAGAACTTACTAATTGATTTTTCTAGTTTGCAGTTTACAACGCAAGTTATATTTATTGTTACAATCATAAGATATATAATATGATTCAGTTTACTAAAGTTAGTCATGCATACGACTGAGTAAAAGCACTTTAATAAATTTGTGAGCCAATCAGTAAAACTTTGTTGCGATAATTTGGCCTCCTTCCACTAAACAGTGACAATAAAGTATGAACTTTAGATTCCAGTTCACATTACACTTCATTCATCAAAAGCCATGTACGCAAAAAGATGTCCTTGCACAGAAGTTATTACGCGCCCATTCCCATCCATCGTTGCGTATCGTACGCCGATATGCAATTGCCGGTGGACATCTATCACCACGAACGTTAAGTACCGGTAATCCATGACAACCAATTAGCTTAAGCGGTTAGGCAAATATTGTCGTTCGGTAAAACCGCACAGCAAATCACTCATCACGCTTATCAGCGATTATGGTAATAGAGCTTTTTAACACCACTTGTTCAACAGGTGTAGCTAAGCGATGGAAATCTATCCAACTCTTCAAAGGTTGTATTTGTCTCAAGCATAGATGTATGGATGAATGTAAATTTATTTTATATCTTCTTATTCCTCTTATAGATGCAGTGAATAACTCCATGCATAGCAACAGCATAGTATTCATTAATTAAATTGCAAGGGAACCCCTCATAATGAGTTTAATTCGTTCCAGTGACTCTTTCGTTATTTAAAAAAAACTCATTATGCGGCAATAGCAATAATTGGGAAGTTTTTGTAGTTTATTTCCAGTAAGATTTTCTTTAATAAGCCAGTTTCATCACAATTGAATTTTTGTTATGGTAAACATTCTTGAGCATAAATAAGGTCATTAAAGATTTCAATAATTGTATTGGCATCTACAACACACTTGCACACCACATATGTTGTCATATGAAATTCCTACAAGTGGCAGCATTTAGCAAGGGGGAAACAATTCATGGGCAATTAGGTCCATAAAACGCACTAGGAACATTCGTCAACATATACCACACACTTGTGCCTCACACAATGATATGACACTTTTCCTCCTGGCTATAGTTTCATATTGTTAGAATCAAAGCTTCTATTTGTCTGAGCTATAATAAAATTCAAAGAAATGTTCGATGTTTACCGATATTGAATTTGATTTCACATCGGCACAACAAACCAAATAGGAACACAAACGTTATTGATCGCATCGCACACTCGCTAAGAGAGGTATTGGTTGAGCATTTATATTTGCTTGTTATCCAAAAATCTCTTTATAAGAGGTACTCGTTATGACGGGTTCCACTGTATTTATTTTTACAAGAAAAATACATGCGTACTATAGTGTACCCATGCGCTCATACTACACAAACCGTAAAGGATCTGCAAGTACGCCAACCTTCACATCTATAACCGGATAATCAATCAGCTGCGACCCAAGCCACAAGCTCAGGTTTCAGTAGAGCATCGTGTCTCGTGGGAGATTACAAACCGATGCTGCCTCCACCGCTCGTCAAAATGCTTGGTAAGCAGTTGTTTCCTGTTCTCGCCCAGACAAACCGAAGCGTCTCTTTATCGCTTACATGTGCACCTCATGGTTCAGAATAGTCTGCAGAAAGAAATTACAACAAGCGAAGGTTAAGATTTGTTATGTTTGTACTTGGAAGATAATAAATAGCTCCCTAGCGCATTCGATTTCACGTGACTTGTGTGGTTTGTTGGAAGTTCAAGAATCTAACAAGACCCACAAAAACACATATGTACATGTGAAAAGAAGACACTTCGCACAACTAGCAAATGCTTCTTGAGCAATATTTTAGAGTGCGAAAGTTCATTCGTGCTTAAGATTTGTGGTTTCTGCAGTGTCTTACACAGCCGACTGTGATGTGCTAACTATCTTCTCCACCATAAGGAGCTTTGCAGAATGGTGGTTGTGAAACCGCCAAAAGAACGAAAGCAAAGCATTTTAGCGTCAGATGCACGTTTTCCCAGCGAACGACACGCCCGTTGCATCAAATCCGTACTGCGAAAAACTACTTTGCCAGTGCTTCGGCTTGAAACAACGAAAAATGTCGCAAGTGCACCAAATGACGAAATGAAAATGATGCAAAAAGTAAGAGCAGCAGCAACAGTCAAGCAAGGTCATCATCATAATGGGACGCCAAATTTGGTACACTTTGGTAGTGAACTTTTCAGGAACGTTCTACTTTGTAGTGGCAGATGCAAGCGCCACTTACAACTCATTTTGTCAACCATAAAGCAAGTGCTTTCGAGCAAGATAGGTAGTCTGTTTTGCTCGGGCCCTTCCTGAATGGCGTTGTGCTTTTATTGCAGCAATGTATCATTCTACGGTAAAATTGTATACAAAATATTTCTACTCTTCAGCGCCAGACGCCTCGAATGGTTGATTTTCAGTAACATATTTTGTATTCTAATAAATATTTGTTCATCAAACTTAATGTAAATAGTGTGTATAAATTTAATTAAAACATCTTACCCTTCCCAAAAAAAAAGCATTCCTATTTCACATCGCTTTCGTTCGCCCTTTTGTACCACTCATTCGCCATCCCCATCGATCGCTTGATCCCGTCAATAAAAGCGTCCCATTGCAACACATTGTCCGATTTAATCTGCATATGGATGGTGATATTTTTCCAATCGCACACACCACCTCCACCGGCGGTCGGCTTAGTTTGCATCGAACCGTTTTTGATTGCATCCGATACCGCACTATCCAGCATCGATGCATCTTGCACACGCCACACCCATTGTCATGGGGCCTGCAGGGCCCTATGTGGCGAACGCTGACCGCAAACGGTCGACCTAGCCCAGATAACACAGGCCGGCTAGTATTGTGGCAATTGTCGGGCAGGAGGCTGGCCGAGCCGGCATGCTAAACTCCTCAACCACTTTTTTTATTGCATAGAGTGAGTAGTTTGAGTGTCTCTGTCGGATGAGTGTACCGACCGTAGCACTCCCAGCAGAAGTGAGTGGCCCGAATGTAACGCGCCAAAACGACGAACCCGGCGCACGTGGTTGTGAGAGACTCGGGTATACGCACTGTGGAGCACTATGGGAACAAAATGTATAATAATGTTGTGTAAAATCTATCTAAAATTATCAAAACTTCAACCTAAAATGAATTTTATCTAAACTATCGCACAATTGCCTATTAATATACACATATTTAAAATTGTTCGTCAAATATTATAAATTTGACTAAACGTTAAATAATAGAAATAAACATGTTATGTTGACTTCCCTCGGCTGTAAAGATTTTTTCAAATAAATTTTTGTAGCAATTAATAAACAACTTCAAAGTAGTTCTCATTTTTGAGCAAATCATCTATAACGCCATGCAAACAGCTTTCAGCGCGGTTTACGGAAAGCTTCGTTGAGCTTTCGTGAGCGAGAGTGGCACCCGAAGGAAAGTGAAACCAAAGGCAACCGCGGGAGGGAGTGTACGCTGATCACTTTACCAGTGAGAGTGATCGTCCACGTGCTGCGCATCATCGCGTTGTTGATCGTGAAGATGCTCACGGGTTCATCCCCCCTTCGTCCAAGCCCTCCGAAATCCATCAACCAGAGAAAAAAAGAAAGAGATAGATAAACACGAACACCGCAACACAGCCATAGGTGAATGTCACAGGGCGGCTACTCAGGCCCGCGCAATGTGACAGCGACTATCATCAGCAGCATCATCATGTTCATCATGGTGCAGCCTCCACCTTCCCACTACCGCCGGACCAGTACATGTGTAATCCCACCACGACTAGGTAGGCCCAGCTATTTAAGCTATGTCCGGGCGAACGCGCATGCTTAGTCGGACGGTACAGTTGACGCAGTTCGTGCGGATCACGGACTTTGCACGGGGTGCGAGGATAACGCTACGTGCCGCGTATACCCGATTCTATGGTACGCACACGGACTTTTGTAATGTGATGTAAAAAGGATGTGAATACACTTTATGGATGGTGTTGAACTGTTTGTTCAGTGATTAGGTGGTGAAATTTCGTAACATTTGTGAGCAGCATATTCCGAAAGCATAAATTAAACGGCAGCTTTTTACAGTTTTGTGCATGAGATTATTAGTGCAACTTGAATAGTGATAGTGGAAAAAAAGACTTTTAGGTGTGAAAAGCAGACACGTACACGGTAAGTAAGCTTTAGTTACATGTTGCAATATTTGAGTGCTTGCCATTTTAGTGTTAGTGTGATAACACAAATTGTGTGATTTGTAACGATTTATGACCGCTGAATTATAAATATTATCAACGTATTTAAATTATCACTGTATCGCTTAGGCTCTCCATCCACCTTAAAGCTTTACATCTGTTAATAAATAATGCTATGAATACTTCGAGGGATCAACATATTCGTAGGGATTTGGTTTTTTCACAAGATTTGCCTTTGGCCTCTACCCCTGACAAGAGCACCAATTGTGGGCTGCTGATAAATTAATACATTTTCTAGAACCTTCGAAGCTTTAAGCTGCAAGTGTTTTTTTTTTCTTCATAGAATTATAGCACCGTAAACAGATTTTGCATACACAGGAAAGCTGCTCGAGCTCCATTTCGCCTCAGCCTTTGATCACCTCCAGGGTAAATCGCCCTTTTACCAAGAAAGAGATGATAGCAAAAATATCAATTTTCCTCAATCAGCCAGAAAAGAGCGGTCGGCAAATTCTTTTTTTTTCTGCCATGATAAGATTACAATCGTATCGGAAACAGAAAACCGTCCCCATTGCATTGTTGTCTCGTTAAAATCCAAATCCCGCGCAGTACCGTAGGCATTTGATAAATGCTAGACGGAATATTTCCGCACCAATAGATTGTGTTGTACTGTGTGCAAGCTTTTACTAAACTCGAGTGTTGGGGTATTATCCCCAACTGAAGGTGGCCAAAATCGAAACTAATCTGTTTGCCGTTCCGTGCAAAAGTTAACATAAGCGGGGAAGATGAAAAGCGGGCAACAAAAGCTAAGGCAACGTGTCGATCTTCTGATTGTACCGATAAGTAATGGTGCTAAAGAGTTTCGATCCTGAAGCTAACGAATCCTTTTCAATCTTGCCGGCCTGGATATTGAAACCAAAAAAAAACCTTTACAAATCACGCAACACCAGTGTCTGCTTTAAAGGACGTTGATTTTACAAACACTGCTGAGAAAAAGTGAACCTAAACAATGGTGCGGCTTAAAACCTTTTTAGATCAGTCTTGTTTCAGCTGTATACATAATCCAAGGGGCAATGTCACGCTAAGCTGTCTCATAGACGAAATGATAAGAAATGAGTTCAGCTTTTTTTTCTTTTGTAAACCCCTTGGGCGCAAAATCAAAGCCAAACATATTGTCGTTCAGACAGGCGACGAGCTAATCTTCCATTCGAATTGCTTCTAAGCACTTTCTTTTATCAATATAATCTCCCAGAAAAGAGTGCTCTTCATTTCATGTTTTGTTTTTTTTATAGTTAAATGATAGCATTATTTACTTGAAGCAAACGCTTGTTTAAAATATGTTTCTCCCGGCTGGAAGCTTTCTCTACTTGAACCATATTAAAGTAAACCTCATGTCGGTTTTGTTTCGCGTTGCAATTTCCGGCAAAAAGGACCAACCCCGTAAGTTATTTCACAAAACGTAAGCAAAGTAAGCGTTAAAAACCGACTACCAACATGAATCCGGTACCTTCCCTGAAGTTCACCGCAATCCGAACACTTAAATGCTCCAAAGTAGCGTGCACCTTTTGCAAGGAAAAAGGTTTTCAGTGTAGTGACCTTGCCTCTAACACTTTACACGGTTCCCGTTTCATTAACACTTTTGCAGAAACCTTTTTCGGGCAACGGGTCCCGACTAATCTACCCGTTTTGAGACAGTCAGCGTCAACTGTAAATCCTTAAGTATCCTTAATGGTGTAGATTTTTCCCATTATTTGTTTATTCTGAAAACTTTAGCCAGCCAGAAACAGCTAAATGAACAGCTCTAGCCATATACCACGTAACATCTACTCAAAAAAAACTCAGCTGCTGCTCTGTCTGTGGGTTTGATTTGATTTGAATCATCCGGCCACAGCACACGAAAGTGCTGATCAAATGGCCGGCCTTGGTTTCGGTTGCAGCGGGACGATGTTCCTAAATTACATCACGTACGAACACGGCCCGCCTGTGCGCCGTTGGGTAGGGAATGTTTTGACAGCTCGCCCCAGGATGGATCTTTGATTGGTGGTACATGTTGATTTTGTTATATTTGATGACTTTCTGTATGAGTTTCGCAGGATTTTTGTACGATGACAGGTTGCTGTACAGTGATGATATAAGAATTAAGTTCATTTGGAAGTGCTATGTCACCTGATGTCATCATGTTGAATTTTATTTATTATAATCAACCTTTTTTGTAAATGAAATAAAATAAGTCGGACCGTTCTTTCTGAAAAATAGCCTTTAATCGTAATTTTAGAATAAAACACATAAAAATATCTTACTACATTAAACGCCATTTGATCTTAATCTATCTCCAGAAACAGAATCCGGGTCGAAGGGCCAGTATGGTTTTAGCGCTAAGCAAAACAAGACATTAACTCGACGATAGCACTTTTAAATATAGATTATGTGCATGTGCATGTACAAATGGTGTAGCCTTTGTACCAAGCGGTCGCAGTAGACTGTTAAGCTTTTATTTAAATACAAATTTCAATTCACAAACTCCTACAAACTACCTAACATAACAACACTTGCACTCCTATCACATAACAAAGCGCCAACATCATCCATCAACCCCATCAGCTAATCGATCCCGGCCCAAAAGTCACCCAATAAGCCGCCCACCTACCCCTTCCCCCTCAAAAGGTTCGACAGAAGTCAACATAGCCCTCGAACGCTCAGAATCGTTTAGCAATAATTGCACACTCGAGCTTCCCTCTCGGCTTTATGTTTATGTAACGCCGATAAACAACAAACTCCCTGAAAAACAAAATCACAGCCGACGACGGAACAGCGCGGACCGATCCACACACACACTCACTCCCAGTGTAAAGCATCGACAAGCGTCAGCGACAGTTTGTATGTTTGCGATCCCGCAAATGCCTTCCGTTATGCACGCGGGAAGCGCTAGCCGAAACGGCATATTCCCACCCATTAGCCGGGCGAGATTGAATTCGAGCGCGCTCCGTTCGACCCTCCTTTTGCTGCCATCTTCATTGCCGGAGAGTGATTGCGAGCCACGGTAGTGCGATAAACCCGTCATCGGGGCAATTCAAGTGAAACGGCTATTAACTAAACGCGAACGGACGCCTTGGACACCGGACGGATTGGACTACCGCGCTAACGGGAGGCGACGGTGGGCCATGTTGTGCTGTTGCTGAAAGCATAACCGTCGTCAACGGTGAGAGGTGAAGCGTGTAAACATAACACCCAACCCGGTGGTGCAAACATTGGTGTGCATACATTGCGGCACTTGCGACCACCACCAGACCAGAAGTCATCCAGAACAGACTAGACGGCGGCTACGGAATGTCAATCATGGAATGGGCTGGGTTTGTCTGTCCATCGCTTCCGGCTGTATTGATACAAACGTGAGCTACCACTACTATTAGCTACTATCAATGAGATTAAGCTCTTTTTTAGAGAAATATCAATTTTAGAAGGTTGAGTTCTTCCGGAATCATTCAAAATTTTATTTAAATAGTCATTTTGCTTCAAAATTACGAATTTCCTAAAATAAGACAACACATATGAATGAAACCCAAGCCAACATATCATATGTTTGCGCCTTCTGCAGATACACACCCAGACTTGCTATGCATCGCTGAAAATGAACTTCCCCAATACACACATCTGGCGACGCTCCAGATCCATTACCATCCGGTTATGAAAATCATCTTTCAATTTGTAATCTCCCCTTTTTTGCTGTCTCACTTTCACACGAACGTGACCTACCCATACATGGCATTCAAACGCCATCCACCAAAAAGCACAACGTAATGTAGCGTCGCGTTTG
Organism: Anopheles arabiensis; assembly: GCF_016920715.1. Lineage (NCBI taxonomy): Eukaryota > Metazoa > Arthropoda > Insecta > Diptera > Culicidae > Anopheles > Anopheles arabiensis. The sequence goes on from NC_053517.1 coordinate 33,871,858, forward strand.
CGTTTTATCATCATCCCGCACGTATTTGCAAACCTTTAGCTACTCCCTCCGTTAAGGGTAGGAGAGACATCTTTCTCGGCTTCTCGCTAAATAGGTCAACAGTGTGCATCCTACCGAACTGAGATGCTTCAACCATCCACGATGGAACGAACGGGGAAAAAATCAAGATGTGGAAACGTTCACCACACCACCCCACACACATCACTACCGTCCGGCCAATGTGCGAAGAGGCCCAAACATTACGACACGTTACTCAATCGTACCGTTCGACCCGGTGGGCGGGCGTGTCCTCCTCGGATCAATCCATTAGCCGAAGGGAACTTCTGATTCGCTTCTGATCAATCTGGCTGTAGTAGTAGTAATAGTAGTAGTAGCAGTAGTAGAAGTAGCAGCTTTGCTTACAATATAAGCAAACTAAATACATTTTACCTCACCAGCTCCTTGCTGGGATTCGTTTCGTTACGGGGCTTAACCAAGAACCGCGCGAAAGGAGAGAGAAAAAAGAAATAGTATATTAATTATTTTACCATCCTGAAAGTTGTAAACTCAAACCAATCGGCAGGGCACGTGCGCTTGAAAAGCAATCATCTAATGTTTCGAAAGGGCGATACTCTATTTTAAGCACATTCTGCAGGATCGCACATCGCTACGAAAAGTTAAACCCTTGGCTTCAACTTTGAACCGTACCTGCCCACTGACCATGGCCCTTCGCTCGAACTTTGCTCCAAGAATTGATCTGTTTGCTTTCGCTCTCAATGCAAAGAAATGTAAACAGCCGCACTGAAACGGACGGCACAGCACAGAGGAAAATCTTTGAGCAATGGCAACAACAAAAGATACGCTCAAGCCTCGTAGAAAGCAATCGCTCATCGTTCAAACGGCAAACCGGCCCGGCGATGTTATCCAAACCTTGGATCCTCGTTTACTCTTCTCCCTATTGCTTTGCTATCGGTAGATCATTGCTTTGGAGGGGGGAGAGGGGGGTAGTTTTTCGCACCGGCACGTTAATCAGGGAATGTAGCTCAATGAAATCACTTGACAATCGAGATTGACCATCAATTTGTACCTCTGCATGATGCAATACGCTTGACGGTGAGCTATTGGGCAACATGTTTTTGGTGACCATCAGCATCATTGATTTATTTATTTATTTCAAACAATGATCAATGTTACCTTCCACTATGCTTTTTTTTAAACTACCAATTTAAAGCTTCAACAAGCATTATGCTTGTTTAATTAGGGGTTAAGTGTATTATTTTTATTCTTATAAAAGTATTGAGTTGTGCTGTTGTGGAGTGATTGTTTCAAGCATAGAGAATTAAGGGAATTTCTTAGTGTCAGACAGTTTTTTTTATACAAATTTAGCAATACCATGGTTTTTGTACATTCGAATTTTAAAACAAATATAAATACCTTCAAGATGTCAAATCAAATTTAGAATCTACACCCATCCTTCAAATACGTGTCAAATTACACCGAAAAGGGTCGAGCTAGATTCACCGAGACATGATATTTTTACGTGTGTAAGAAGATAACTGGATTTTTGTGTGAGCTTCAATATGTTACTCATTGTTTTAAGCAAGAGCTGTTTTGTAATAACGAATTCTGGCAATTTAGGGCCCTATCATTTATCATTCGTCTTATTACATCCATCTATACCACACACATACACACACACTCACACATATTCTGTAAATTAGCTACTATTTTTCATTTCAATCCAACCCATTCATCAGTCACTTATCAGCACGCTTTTTCGGGTGTCTCTAAATCTCCCCGGAAGATAAATAAATTACTCACCTTCGATGCGCGTGTTCTATCCCATCAAACCCCGTAGCATTCGCACAGAAACCTTAACCGCGGTAAGAAGTCAGTTTTCAAACAAACTGCCTGAATAATATCACCATTTGAATATATTAATTATGCGCGGGAGTGATGAACTACGGCCCGTGCGGCGTTCGCGTAAACACACCACAAGACACCGAACGTGAGCATCATACTATCATCCTTTCCCCTTGCTGCACTCGAAAACATAATTCAAAGTAAACTAAGCTTAATGATAGGTAAGAAGATTAAATTCACACCTCATACACACGCACAGAGCGCTAGGGCGAGAAAGAGAGCGAGAAAGTAGCGTTCCCATCATCATTAGTCCAAACGTACGCAGACCTCACCGAAAACACCTCCTACATGTAAGCATTGCCAGGATTCGGAAGAGTCGCTTCCCAAGCACGTATAAGTTGAAAACGATTACCCGATGCGAAACGGTACGCCAGCCTGTTCGGTAGCTCCGGCCGGTAGCACCATCCCAGGAGAGTTGAAGAGTACGTGCCATTCTTGGGCGGCTAATAATAAACCACCTGTCGTAGGTCACAAAAAGCCCCCAAAATTCTGCCCGCTCCGTGGCAAGGATGCGTGGCAAAAGTCGAGCAAAGGTTTCCCACTCAAACGAAGCTTTCTCGGGGAGCTCTGCTCAAATGGTGCTGAGTGGTACGACACATTACGACCGAACCGGGTGCAAAAAAACATAATTAATTGAACGTCTTACGCACGATCGAGCCGCGGAGTGTTGATGTGAATTACCCTCGGGGATATTTCTGCTCCCCTCGCTTCTGTCCCCTTTTTTTGCTCACGCCAAATGAGATCCCTTTTTGAGGGAAACCTGCCCTAAATGATCGCGTACCGTATTTTTACCATGCGACCGAGAGCCCACGGTCGTAAAGCACGGTACCGTGCTGACAGTTTTCCGCTCGCTTTAATACGCACCATAAATTGTGCACAATCTCATCCAGCGAGCTGCCTGCCGGTTTGCGTTGGGACGATTGCAAAGCAAAAAGAAAGAAATGGTGAAAATTTGCCTGCCTGAAGATGCTGTTTCATGTTCGGTGAGTAGGAAGAGCAAGGCTTCTAAATTCAGGCACACGAGCGGGTGAAATGGGTTGCGAGTTGAATTACTGATAGCAACGCTTCAGCGGCAACCGTTTTGATACTTTCCAAGACTGGGAAATATTGCTTTCGCGGTCCCACCAAAAACCCACCCACAATGTCTGGTTCGTTCCCTAGAACTTGAAGTTATGTGAAAGGGATTTTAAATCGCAGCTCCCGAAGTATACCTTTTTTGCGCCCATTTCAAATGCGCTCAACAGAGACCGCGTGCGCGTTGCCGTTTTTTCAGTCAAAAAACGCCTCCAAACCAAACTGAATGGAATTATAAAGAAGGCAGCCTTAAGGACATAAGCGCAAGGAGTACTTGGGAAAAGGTGACGTAATTGTTGGATGTCATGATTAATGTGCCAGTTAACTGCTCCCCCCATGTTGAAGATGTAACTATCCTCGACGGGGAGTATGTCTAGCGCAAATCACAAACACACACAAACCCAGCCACCGACGTGTGTAATGCTCCAAAATTAAAGGCAAACATACACAAAAAAATGGAGAAACGGGTTGTACAATTCGAATGGAGCAAAACATAACATACACACGCGCACGCACTCGCGCTACAAGTACGACACCCTCAACCTGCGTGACATAAACTTTCCACGAATAACCACAAATGTACCGCAGAAGAGTGCAATAAAAAAAACGGGGTAAAACACCGACAAACCCATGACAAAGCTTCAAAAGTAAAGTTAATAGAAGAAGAAAAAAGCCAAACCCACTCGTGCAGGAGCATATGGAGCTGCATTTGTCGGTTTCGCTTTTAACCCATTTACTTGCCACGAAACGGTGAACATACGCGCCATGTCTGCACAAGCTGGTTTTAGACTCGTCACATGGCTGCCGCTGGTTGGAGAAAGCAACAACAACAAAAAGCCCGCGTAATCCTTTCGCTTAAATGACAGAAGCAAAATTTGTAACTGGGATGCAGCAAATTTGTAAGCTTGACGGGCTGAAAGCCGCATACCAGTGAGGTTGACACTTTTTTTTTCACGGTAAGGCAGAATTTAGTGGCTTTGCGTGTCGTATGGTTCACTTTGATTGATGAATCGTGTACTTGTTACTACACTTTCTTCCCTCTAACCCCGGGTTAGTCGTCGTAAGCTCGGTATGTGATCATTTAATCGATCTTTTGTGTTGTCCTGTTAATTATTTTTTATTAAATTTAGTACCTTTACAATACTGGTTTTCATTGTAATATTCGTTTTAGTGTATCCTTTTTTTGTTTAAATAAAAGGAAAACCTTAAAATGCTTTTCCTACTTATGTTTTAGGGTAAAGCGTACGAAATAGCTCAATTATGGCATTATCATTAACATGGCACTAATCTTTGCCAAAAGGGACGTACTATTCTTAAACTAAACATTTTAAACAATTGGATAGAAGTTAATATTAACCGATTCGTTTAATTTGATTTTGTTTTCTTCTATTACTTCTTATTTAAATAAATTCATATTACCTATAAAAACATTGTCCTTTAGTCCTTTCCTTTAGTAAAAATAACATAAACCGCCCTTTTGAATCACTTTCAAAACTCTGCATACCATACGGCGATTAAAGCTAGATCTGGGAAAACTTTTCTATCCATTCCCAGGTGTGTGTGTGTGTGTGATGCTTGACAGTCTTCGCTTCGGCTAACAAAATGGATGAAAATAAGCGTAAATAATGCACATTCATAAGCGCTACCACGTGACATTCCGGCTCAGCGTAAGTCGAGCCCACCGAAATCGGACGAATTCTTTCCATTTGGGAAAGTGGAAAACGCAACAATAAAAAAAATCCACCCGAAACCCATCTCTGCCCATGAGGTGAATGAAATATTTAGATTGGAATGCTTTGCTCCCGCTCCGGAAATCCTACCGTGTACGATTGGGAATGATGCTTCCCGGCGGTGTTGCGTGTCGGTACACCTATACGGTATACGGCAATTTCTTACTCCCCAGGATGGGGCATTGTTGTTGAGCGGTTAGGGCACGGGGGACAACAGGAATTAGCAAAAAGATTCGATTGTGTGCGGACAGATGTAGAAAACCAAATCAAACCGCCGTCAGGTAGAGCCGAATGCCTGGGCAGTGTGTAGGTGGGCTGGTAAACGCCAAGGGTGTAGACATGCCTGACATGTCGTTCCTGTGTCCTTCGCAGGAACCATCTCCATTGCTGGAAAGATACCATGTCGGGATTCTAGGAAGGACTCGTCTGATGGGGAGAAAGAGAGAGTGAGACATCACAAAGCAAACACACAAACACGCCAACCATTTAGCACACATTGACTTGCAAACGTTGATAGGTCAACGTTAAGGGATTAGCACCAGTCAAGCAGGCTCTCTTGTAGCTCTGGCCCTATGGATAGTTTTAGCCCCCCCCCCTGGAGATCCTATTTTGCGGCAATTATTTGAGGAACTAAACCAATAATACAGAGTGCTTTAATTAGGCATGCCGTGAGCAATGGTTGGAGAGATAAATAACTTATTCTCACAAAAAAGCTAGAGTGACCACGTTTGGAACTTGATTTAATGGTGAGTGGTTTCCTCGAACAGTCCTATCGTCTGCTTGATGAAACGAACGAATGAATGGCTGTGTCTGTTGTACTACCTTTTGGATATCGCCTCATCTTAAAAAAAACCCACCCAGTGTATCGGAAAGTACGGTCCCACTAACCTGACGATGTCAAGATGAACCACTGTCGCGATTGATGAAGACACACATCGTATACCAGTCTGTGAAGTTCCACACAAAGCGTGACACAACGAATGGGACGGACGCCATAGGCCTCGACGGTACAGGTGCAAACGGCGCGAACCAGCAGCGAGTAGTCAAGTGGTCGTAACGAGTAATCGTCCCATCACACCACACACTGCCGCACAATGCGAGCGGATCCTCGTATCGAACTGCCGCAGGGGAGCACAGGACCTGGGCAGCCTGGGCCGACGTCACAGCGAAGATGATAAAAAGGCAAAGTTCAGTGCAATTAAAAGATGCGTACCGAGCTTACAGACCTGAGCTACCTGACAGTGTGAGAGGGTTGCTGAGGGGATGAGTATATGGCGTGTCGCAGGGGTCGTTCCGAGTCGTTTCATTAGTCATCAACTTGTGGTAGTATGGTGGACGGAGGGGGCATAGGTGATGAGCGCCGAAGGACGTTGTTGCTGCAACATTGTTGGCCGGCAATATTCATCACGTTTAAGTTGGTCGTTCGGTATATGAATTTATTAGAATAGGAATTTTATGCAACTTTCAACTGAGCTAGAAATACCTCAATCAAATAGAAGCGTTTGTGAATGTCACCGATTCAACAAGTCATCAGACGCCTTAAATTATATTTCCAAACCAATAACCAGTGAAATTGCTATTAATGATTTTTTTTACTACTCGCAACTTCAATGGAAAGAATTTTGCAATTTTGGAAATACTCCTCTCGAACCACGAACCGCTTCCAATCTGCACTTTTAACAACGCAACCCATTTATGAGCGATATCTTTACGACGGCACTTATACTTTTATTTTTACAATCCCTACAAACAACGACGACGACACATGATTGAGCCCTCGTCTGAGACGAGTAGCTTCCAAGCATGTTTTAACGCTAGCCAAAGGCAAGCAGTACCAACGGTGAAGTGAAAACCCCGCGGTAATCAATGATCCGCGACGATACATCATCCTCGGGTCGCTTCAATCAATGAACTTTGCCACATCCATGAAATCAACCTCACGTCGATGCGTTAAGAAGGTTCGTAAAATTCGTTCCCGCAACCACCACCTGATTGGACGAAGAGAGGACGAATGGGAAGCGAGTGTTTAAAAAACAAGCAGTAAAATTTAAGAAGACATGAAAATCTTCTTCTTGCTCCTCCGACTGTAAACGTCCCATAACGGGGCCCAATTGGGGGGGAAGCTGACTTCATGTGAGACCTTTGCTTGGAGTGGGCTTGATCCTTCGCGCCTTGTAGTGGGCTGACGAGTGATACCTGTTCCGTGCTAAAAATAGTCCTTGGGATGGGTAGCTATATTTGGGAAAGGACGCCAGGGTGGATTAAAGCACAGCAACAATGACACCACGTGATGATGGATCGTGTCCATTTTGTATACATTTTTAAACTAGATGTGTATGTGACCGTGTGATGGAAACGATGGAAAGCACTTAGAAATTATTTTTAATGATGCGATAAGGTGCTTGCCGAGATTATGGAGTGTTTAAATATAGAGCACGCTATTTATGATCTTGCTGTGTACATCAACTGTAATGCAATTCGTGGAAAAAATTAAATCTATTGCTCGATATATTATTTGAAATTATTTTCTATTAACCATTAGAAAATATTGAAAATCTTAAAACTACTGTCAACGTAATAAATCAACTAACTCAAAATGTATCAAATATCATTGATAGTTAATCATTTGCACTGGGATGCTCTGGCTGATCTTGATGGATCTTTGCCACCTTCAACCATTTATCACGGCAACTGCAAACGATCAGTCAAAAATCGATTATCCGACGAGGTTACCAAAGTTGACCTCCTCTACCCCACTGCACATTCAGCTCAGAACGTAAACCAAAGATTGCACCCCAGTGCCGTATGGAACCGCATAAACTGGAAAAATAATCTAATACCAACCACCATCTCCACCGCCGCATCGGTTGTAAGGCCAGCAGGTCGCGTTTAAAAGGCGCCGATTTAACGCCGATCAAAATGCATAACTCACGACTGGTGGTACCTCTGCACCCACTCGTCCCCTCTCTCTCTTCCTTGTACGGGTGTACGGGCTCAGCAGATGCCTTCCCTTTCCCAGGCAAACTGGACTGGGGCCGGACGGCCACTGGCTGAAGATGATCCAGCCGCTCGGGTCCGTCTAACCGGCCAACCGTCGTACCGAGGTGTAGCTGCAAGCTGCTCGGTCTAAATGTCAAACAAATAATGGCAACAATTAATAGAAGGTAAGCTGTTGCTGGTGAGCATCACCGTACATCAGCGCTACCCGATCGGACGCTCCAAAGCGAAGCCTGCAAGCACCCCAACTACTGCGCTAATGAACGGAGCTATTACGTTAAGACCCGTTTTTTTTTTGTTCGTGTTACTTTCAAAAGGGCGACAGCTGTCTCTAGGGAGTCTTAAGGGAGGGTGGAGGGAAATTCGTCATTCAAATGAAGTTAGCATAACTGTAATATCACTAAGCTAGTGGCGCGAACACCCGGACATGACCTTTCCAACTAGCAGCTCGTACGTGCCTTTTGTCGTGCTGTGGTCATGTCTCCGTAGCTGGACAATATCTGTCACTGGACAGGTCACAGGAAGGCAATCTGTAAAGCTGTTATCATCCAGATCCTCCCGGCAGAGCTGCCAAAAAGGCATCCGCTTAACATGTTGCCCTCCGATTTGGGCGTCTTGTGTAGGTTCCTAGCAATAATGTTTGCTTTGCTTTCTTCTTTTCCAGATAACGCCATCGTGAAACAAAACAACGCAACATTCTATACCACGTCGTGCCATTCTTCAGGAGTTGTTGAGGCACCCCCAAAATGTTGGGATTCCGAGCGGTCGGGATCCTGCTGCTTGTTCAGGTGAGCTATTGAAATTTACCACCACCGCTACAAAAAAAAGCGGCAAGTAGGTGAAGGTGTTGCCGTCCCAAACGACAAACCCTTGAAAATTGTTTCAATTTTCGACCAAACGACGGCCGCGCTGGGAAAGGGTAGAACATCATTAGCATACACATTACCATGGGATGAAATAGTACCCTTGCCTCTATTTTTAGAAGGTCTAGCACGAACCCTTCCCGGCTGGTTTTCGTCTTATTCTTGCTGAATTATCCAGAAATTTATCAAACGCGCCAGGCTTTGGGGTGTTAACAGTCCCTCCCTCAGCCTGAATCCCGAATTTTCTTCTCCTTTCCTATCCGCTTTGACCATTCGCTGCCGTTACCCGTTTTATGCAAATCTATTCCGCTATGCAAATTTGTCCGAATCGTTCGATTAAGGTATGATTTAAAAAAAAGCCCTAAAAGACGTATCCTGAGTTAAATCGATTCTTTTTCGGTTCGATATTATCGGCAATAACCGGTGGCCGGTTAATTGCTTTGCTTTACGATCGAGACGTGATGTGAAACTGTATTATTAAAATATGTTTAAGTTATTGGTGAGATGATTAAATTGTTACAATGATGTTATAAAAATGATGTACCTATCGTGCGATGCAAATCGAGCACACAAATCTTCATTCATTTTGTCAGTCTGCCATCTTTCATTTACATTTACACGGACACACCAGGAAACATTCATTTGACAGCGGCTGATGTCACATATCAAAACCCGTTTGGTTGGCACCATCGAAATCCTCCCAACCGGAATGAGTTGGATGAGTTTCGGCGGGTTTAAAGTTACATACCTTGAACTGAATAGGAAACTAAAAACCGGTCGTAAAGGGCCATCCTTGTGCTTTGGGAGCCAATGTCAGTTATCAGTTTGTGCTTTGATCTAGCATTGTCATAGAAGCAGTAAACGTTTTATATTCGAGCCATTTCTTCGAATCGTGATGAACTAAGTATGGGCATTTTTGTTTTTCAAATGTTTCATCTTCTAGAAAATATAACCCTAACAGGTTGAATGAAGCACAAGGGCTGTGAATATATTTGCAAAGAACATTGATACCAGTCAAAATTCCAGCGAATGTTCACACCTTTTCCTGTGCTCCATTATCGTGTCCATCTTAAACAACAAAGAACAAGATCATTGACTTTAAGAATTCATAACGTCTATGTGAATCTAAAAGACGATTGTTTTGAGCTAAGATATCTTAATTATCACCAAACATTAACACTTTACGTCACTGAGTAGATAGAGGTAATACAATTTCATTTCGAAGTTCTGCCGATTAAATTGCTTTCTACTGATAATGCTTTTGATACAAGTCACGCCAATCAAAATTAGTACCTTAGAAACAAAAAGTTAGTGTCTGTGAGGCAAGAAATAGCGATAACGACAGCAAATGCGATAACTGTGTAATTGTCATCCACATCCACAACCACCTTACCACTGAACCAGTCCAAGAGGGGATTTACTGCAAACAGCAATTGCCCATCCCAAATGTCAACATCGAATGTGTGCACCCAGTTCACCCGTATTTCTCTCTTTTTTTTTCAAACAAATTTTGAACCCTCTTAACTACCCAACCGGGTAAAATGACCTCCACACCACAACCTGTTTTGTCACCTTCGCCGTAATTGGTGAATTACCGAATCTGCCCCCGGCGTCCGGCGTTGAACAGTTTGAAGCACGCAGCATCTTCCTCCTCTGCACTCTGCAACACGCAAACCATGGAGCCACGCCGGGCCCAGACACGGCCACAAAGCGTTCGGTTTACTCGTACCACGGTACATGCGGCCGAACATTGGTCCCGCCTCGCCAACAAGTAATCGATTGCATGTAAATACGCGACGCTGGGCCAGCTGGGCGGCGAAAGTCAACGACGGCCGACCACCAAGTACCCGAGCAGTGGGTCGATTGCATCATATCTCGGTTGGCGACCGGTTTGGCGCATCTTCTTCAGCTCGTTGCGCGCCGGGTGAATGTAATTGATTGTTATTTTTCGATCGCCGCCGCAAACCGTGTGATACGAGTGTGAGCCGGGGATGCGTTCCCGTCCCATCGCCCATCGGCACTAACGCGTACGGGTCAGAGGCCGTACGGGGTTTGTTGCGTGGTGCGCTTTTTTATTTAACGGCTCTTATGTGTTGTCCGCAACGCAAAACCGTAATTGGACAACCGGATGAAATTTATCTTCCCTCCGGCGGGAGCTCAATTGTGGGTGGGGATATAAATTTTGTTTTCTGCTGCATATTAAGCACAAAAAGGCATCATTTTTTTAATACTGGCTTCAAGAAAGCACTAAACACAGTAAACATTTTATGCACCAAACGCTCGGAAATAAAAAAAAATGAATATAAAAATCACTGAACCCGCTAGTGCTAGGATGCACACTCAGTATGATTAAATTGTCAATTGGCTGTTTGTTTTTATTCTCTGTTCACTTTTGAGAGGCTCCCGGTCGCCAGCTGACCAGAAGCCTATCATTACTCGAACGCAACACACCGGCGCGACGAAACGGAACATCTTCAAAAACGTCAAAGAAATAAAACCCAAACCCAATAATACTACCGTAAAGTTGAAAATGCCGGTGATTGCATAAGCTTGAAAAAGCGTCGTCTTGCTGAGCCAAAGGGAGCGGATAGGGCCTCTCCAGCCAACATCATCGACCACATCACCGTTCGGCATCGGAGTCCTCCCGGAGCGGACGTGAAGCAGCACATTGGGTCACCGGGGCAGCAGGTTTTATTTTATTTTTAGTTTCATTTTTTTATTCGTACGCCCTTGGCATCGCTTTCTCGAGCAAAAATTTCAGCCAGTTCCTCTTGCTGGTGCTGCTGAAGGAGCGATGTTGCTTCTTTCGCCGGGCGTCGTTAAATCCAACCGCACGGCAATATCCGACCAACGATTTCTGGCTTAGCATGATGATGCTTGAAAATCGCTACACGAGTAAGACGGATCTTCAAATTTTGGGAACCACCTTGGCGTTCGGTACCACGAAGGAGCAGGAAGGGGTTTGAAGCGTTGTCCGCTAATGTTTGTTGGAGTTTAATTTTTTGACGCAAACGCAGTGAGTGGTGACTTCAGTAAAAGCCTATGACTTACTATCATTAAGAAGAAAACACATAAAATAAAGCTTACGGTGACGATCAGCAGACGGGGTGTGGCTATTTAGCATCATTTCTTTGTCTATTAATAGCCTAAAGACCTAAAGCTGCAAAACCAACGTAAACAAGCGGATTTAGGCGATAGTGTACAATCTTTTATAGATGAACGCTAATCCCTAAAACAAACGAAAGCTCCCAACAATTCCAGCGTAAGTTAAATACAGTAGAACGTCGATTATCCGGGGACGGATTAACCGGTGGGCGGCTTAACCGTGCGCATGAATTTGACAATTGGCCAATCGTGGCGAACATTTTTTGCGATGATCAGCTTTGTAAAAACATGTGTTGTGGAGCTATCTAGAGTCTAGTGATATTTTTTAATTTCATTTTTGATGAAAAACAATTGTTAAATCTATTGTTATTGATTTAAAAACTATTCTATCAGTGATCAATTCATTGATTTAAGGTGATTTTTTAGTAAAACCATTAAATTTTACAATTTTATATGAATTTGACATTTCTTGAACCATTATCCGTGGAAATCGATTAACTGGCATCCGCCCGGTCCCGAGCTGCCCAGATAATCGACGCTTTACTGTAAATAATAGCTGTTCGCTTCCTATCTAAAGTACACTCAAAATACAACAGATAGAACCTTGATAAGCGTTTGCAAATTGATCGAAGGCCTTTTAAAATCCAATGATTTAATCAAAACATCAAATATGGACAATCTTTCATGGCCCACGGGAACAAAACGCACGCACTCATATCTGCTAACACTAATGTCACGATTATTCAATGACGAGAGTAATTTATCACAATCAAAGCTTTTAAGTAAAAAGAAGAAATAAAACATCGTGCGAAAACCCTCTTCACTGGAAAGGCACTAATTGGGTAGCTGCTTCGTGCAAGCAAAACAGACACCATTTTTACTGTCTATTTGATGGTTCTTTTAGGATGTTCTCTGTTTTTGCTACCTTGCCAGCAGCTGCCTTTAGAATCGATGGAAACATTCCCACTTTGTTGCGCTTGAGAAACTTGGCAAATCAAAATACTTTCCATACCATCGAATTCAATTTGTCGCCGAAGATTACAAGCGCAAACTGTCCCACTGCCGGCACTGCACGTGTACAGGCGAAGTGAATCGTTCCGCGCACGGAACATCTCTCTCTTTATCCGGCACCGAAAAGGTCAACCGGACCGACCCGTCTAAAGTTGGAAGCCGGTTGTAAATTCTCTAAAAATACCTTCTCGAACGAGGGGCTGCAAAGCACACATACTCACATGAGGTGCTCCCCCATCAACTTGCGTTAAGCTTAAGGGACTAGCAAAAGTTTTGCCATCATCGTCGGGCGCTATAAAACAGCATACGCTTGCTGAGAGAGTACCAAATAAAAAACACGCCAACAAACGTACGCTAACTCCGCTCCAGCGTAGGCTCCAACGGCGAGTCGGCAAACGAATTAGAGACCGCGTTTTTGTCTCCCCGGCTCGCAACGCCGTATGCTTTTCTACCCAGGCCCAAGCGATGAGCATCGCATCTTCAACCTACCCCCTGCCAGAAGGTAGATGGCCGATCATTTCGGATGGTTCACCTTGAAATGGTTTTACGAGCCGCACATTTTTATGCTAATGCTGTAGCACACGTGAGACTCCACCCTGAAAAGGCCCCACAAGCTGGGAAGCCTGAAAAGACCCCACGGTGGGAAGGAAGGGAAGGACGTTGGACCGATCCAACCTACGCACCTTCGTTGGCAACAACAGGTTGACTCATGTGCGTATCAAACACCGGTCCCGACCAGGAGATGGTAGAGTTTGTTTTGCATATCCCTCGAATCCCAACACCTATGCCGTCTATCTATTAAGACCGAACCCCATTCCCATCCGCGCATTAATATCTCACGACAATCAATTCCGTCGGCTGTTTGAAGGATGGACCAAACCGGTAAGGGACACAACAATGAAGGTGTTCAACCGCGTACGTGTTATCTAACACGGGACCTAGATACCCGATAGGTCCGAAACTGGTGCTCCAAATCCCGTCCATCCCTTGGTGCCCTTGAGACCGATGGCAAAGTTGTTATCGCTGTTATCTAACCGTTTCGGGAGGCTGCAGCTGGTCAATGGTAGACCGGCAGACGTTGCGACGCCTCCGGAGTGATGAAAGAAAGTTTTGTCCCCAAAACAATCCTACAAACAAAAAACAATCCTGTTGGGACGGCCGGGGACCCACGATGCCCTTAGGAATTTTAAATTTACTGCCCGGAATTGATGTATTTACAGATAGTTCACCCGAATGGCGATCGGAGCAAGTTGTTTCGATATCATCATTTCGTGAAATATTATATCACTCACAGGTGTCTCTTGTGAAATGTGTTACATCTATTTTGTTTGAGTGTTTGAGTCGCAATAGTTTCATTCGATAAAGCATCCCACTTTCAATGAATAAAGACATTCAAATTCTTCGAGAGTTGCTTCTATGTAGTACCTGTAAGCATGACTCATGGCAAAATATTGCAAGAAACAGTAATAACTGTAAAGTACTCGTTGCGAAACAGTTACACAGTTCGACACTGGTATAATTCACCTTCTTCATATCCTCATAACAACACCAGCGGGTAATTAGCTGTATGCAAATCTTTCTCCCACAACTCAACCTTAGCCTGAACGCATGGCCAGGCAACTTGTCGCCACTTGTAGCCCGTTTTGTAAAATCCGTTTACTAATCACCAACTCAAACGCTTCGCGCCACATCTGCAGACGCGTGTGGCCCGTTCGCATGACACACAAAGAAGCTTCAACTGCGGAATCCGTCATTTATCCGGACTTTATGGTGACCTTCGCACGTCCAGTTACGCCTGGTTTTATGCAAATCAAAGCGCGTCGGTAGACAAAATTACAATCAATCAACCAACGTACGGCAGTGGTGCAGTCGGTGGCGATGATGCATCAAGTGATGGCACACTAATGACACAACTCAGCTGTGGTCAAACTTGTGGAACTCCCTTGGAGGACATTTTGATAAGCTACCCCGTTATGAACGCTTACTTTTGATCCTTCCTTGCACATGCCGCTTCTCTCCATCTCTCCTTGGGAGCTATTAATAAAAGCATATTTTTGACACCATCTAATCACAGTCCAATACCACCGATGGGGTAAGTTCATCCATCAATTTGCACGCTTTTTCTGTCGCTATTCTTGGAAAATGCCGAAAGGTCAAAACCACCTCAAACGGCGATTCGACTCCCATTTTGGGGCCCTCCGTTACAGGGTGGGTTACAGGGGTTTGATTAATTGTTGCACGCGTTCGTTAAGGCCAAAATTGGCCAAAAAGATGAGTCGATCAAATCAAGCATGAGAAGATGGGCCGTGTTTCAGTACGGTGGCTTCTGGAGAAATGGCACCCGGCAAAAGGCATTATGGAAGACCGAATTCAGACATTTATTGAAGCGAAAGACATAGAGCAACTAATGGATCAGTCCTGTTTTACTGTGCAGGCGTCTTATCATACCGCAGTGTTATTTTTTTTTTTTTCATTGCAATAATTTCTCATCAAATAAATTGCTTTATTTTATGATTTGATCTAGAAGATGTAGCCTATTTGCTCGAGCTTTGAAATAGAATCAAACCGACCACTCATGAGTACAAAAGCAACTATTGAACAACTTTGAACTAAAAAGCTCCTGAAAGCTTCATTTTAGATAAAACATATTACTTCACTAGAGATACAAATTATATCACGATTTGTTTTTTAAAGCAGCTTTATTTCACCATACTGAGCAATATCATATACTACCTTAGTCAAGAGCAAGACTTACACAAGCTGCACTCAATCAGTGTTGCCAACGCTAAAAAAACACCACACGGAACTACGATCATTTGGCAAATCCCAACCTTAATCCAGCATGGGTAACAGGTGTGTCCTTCTTGCACACCGTATGAGCTGATGCGTCGTACGTACAATTGACATAAAACCGCACACCTTAAGGTGGAAGGATTCATAGACGTAACTACAGTTTTAGCCATGTTTTCCGTATCCTTGTTTTTGCCTTAGTTTGTCGTACAACACGTTTCACACTGACAGTGGCAGAGAGATGAAAAAAAAACATAGTGCTGTGATGTAAGTGACAGGTTGGTATGACTAGCAGATACAATAATTTGAAAGTTTTTTGCAATTTGGCACATATATTTAACTGTTGTTGTGCTTGATGAACAAGAATAGTGTACAATGAGCCGGAATATGTTATGAACTTATGTTTCATTAAAAATAATCGATTTTTCATTACATCTTCTTTGCACGCCCATTTACATGCACGAATCGATTGAGGAGTACAATTTAATAGCACTGCTTTAAGTGACAGTTACCAGGGGTATCATTGCTTTCATTTAGCCGCCTAGTATAGCCGCAATTACATACAATTTGCAGGCTGTTGTTGCTATCGAAAACTCATCGAGAACGGTAATTTGCGGTAATCATTTGTCGACATGTGGTGCGTATCGAAAGTACACAGCATCCGAACGAATAGAAGCATAAGCTTTGCATACGTGAGCTCGTTCTTCCATTCGATTTCGATGGCACTTCAGCTTGAAGATGATCTCCGCATATGGAGCCCATAGCAGATTGACATTTACCCAACGGCACACATTTACGTTTGTTCTGAAAGCAAAACACCGCGATGCCGCCAAAGTCCGACATTTCGACGGTGTATAAATACAAACGCGGTTTTCGCACAACCCACATTCATCCCCCTTCCTCCGACACACTGCCAGAAGCGGTAATTATGAACCGCGTGTACTATTAGCCGCCCGGACCACTCATCCCAAAAATCGATCCCCAGCGGCACTAATGTGTGCGTAACCTTTAGCCGCCACTCGCAGTGCGCCAAAACGTTCATCTCAATAAGTCAATCAAAGTAAGCCGGTTGACAATCTGCTGCCAGTTTTTCGAAGTCGAAGCCGGCGATGCTCGGTCAACGTGGACAGGCTGTGGCCAACACAATGGGGCGATAAATTTAGACATGATCCAAAGCGATAGCCATAACCCACCTGTGTGCATGCATTGCTGCTGCGAAAGGTCTGCCTGGGTAGTTTTCTAACCTCCGGCTTGGGACGGATCCCTCAGTCCAGCCTCAATGCTTCAATCCTGATTGATCGATTCCTGGCAACCATTGCAAAGCATTGCATTTCGATGGGACATGCATCATTTTTACGCAATACCCGTTTCACCGTACCCACCGTGCGTAAGCCGTGCCTGGGAAGGTGTCGGGCCGTATCGGGCCAGTCAGTTGGTAGTGTCAAGAAAGCTCCTCCGCCAGTTCATCGACATGAAGATGATTTATTGACCAAAAACGGAGACCGGCTAGTCTCACCCGTGGTAATCCTTGGGCAAGGTGTATCTATCTTCGGTGGAGCTTTGGCGTTAGCTTTTTCTCTCTTTTCTCCAATAGCATCACTAGACACACACGCACACACGCATGGGGATGGATATAAATTAAGCCCAAGATTAAGCACGCGCTTCATCGTGTGAAGGTGAAAGGCCAGTATTGTCAAGGTCGTCGTTTAAAGCTGGCAGCCAAATCGTTATGCCATCGCTCGTTAGCCTGTTCGACATTATTGAACGGTGGCACGGGAAGGGACGGGTGAGAAAAGCTAGCGTATGTATGGTTGCTGGTACGCTGAAAATGTGACACTATTATTAATTTAAATCGTGTAATTATGGGGACAACTTTCAAAACTAACAAGACCTAAGCTGATGCTCAAGTTGAGTAATTTATAGTAGGAAGCAAATGTTGGTTAACCACAAACAAAACTAACAGAAATGTTTCCACCCTTTGGCATCATTCTTGTAGCTAAAAGTCGTCTACTTTAGGACCCATTAAATTCTTCAGGTGACATTGTAACATCATGACTGCAGGCTGTTGATGGTGTACCGTCGCTACCATAAACCAAAACTCATGCTCCAAAACAGCTAATCCCTGCCCACCCCGTGCGCTAATTAACTCGGTGGCATCTAAATAATGCCACACCAATCATTCTTTATATCAATAAGTAGGTTTTATGGGTTTTGTTTTTATGAAAGACAAAAGTTCCACCATAGACAGAGAGAGAGAGAGAGAGAGAGAGAGAGAGAGAGAGAACAAACACGAGTGAAGCTAATAACATCTTCATCATAAAACGCACCGGGTGAAATGTTTGTCTAGCTGAAGACTCCTAAGCCAAGGAAAAATTCCACCAGCACCATACTAGCATAGCTTGCGCAACATCGTGCTGTTCGATAGATGGAGGTCAGCTTTCTTGGACCTTTTTTTTTTCGTTGTTGTTACTTTTGCGTTTTGAAACATCTTCAAAAGCTTCGCGTGCACGGCGTACCCATTCATCATGGCGATGCAGAATATATACAGAAAAACGCACACAAAAAAGTGCCATCCGCAATGTAATCAGTGAGGCGGAGGAAAAAGCCCAACATAGTATTGCAGTTTCGTGGCACACACTCACACACACACAAAAACATTAAGATAGTTGAGGTAACGATAAGTAACAAAAAAACGCACACCGGGTTTAACTTGTAATTCGCAGTCTTTATTGACGTAGTGTAGTTCCAAGTGTGCGGACATAAGAGTAGTTCGGTAGATAGGACGTAACAGGCAGCAGGGAGAAACCTGTTGGATGTCTCAAATCGAACTCACTACCTAGCCCCTTTTCCGAGGGGAACAAAAAGACAATCATCCATCGATTGTTGGGGTTTGGTTAGTTAGCAAATGTGCAGCTTTCGGGAAAGGAAACGAGAGAGAGAAAAAACACAGAGGTTCAGAAACCGTCACTACTTCTACGCCCTTTTGGGTTGAGCATTTGTTTTCACAGAGGTTTGATTTTATCGAGAAACACCATCGACACTTGAAGTGTGCTCGCCAGAAGCGTCAGGCGAGCAAGCAAGGTTTTTGATGTTACTTTGCACATGGAGCATCTTGCCATGAAATAGACTTGCCCCTAAGGTTGAAAGCCATGGTGTGGAATATGATGAATGTTGTCACAACCTTGCAGCTCTCGCATATTGGCGACTCAGAGGGTCTGCTGCCAACGCATATGTACATTGGAAGCATATTGGTAAAATGTACATTTTTATCACTATTGATTGGTGGGTTTGTTATAAATTTCACACGAAAGTACCTCTCTGTAGAAGGAAAATTCTTACTAATTTCGCACAATATAAACCAGTTGTAAATTAATTAATTCTCAACACTTTTGTTGAACCACGAGAAATTCGGGAAAAACAGTATTCAAATAACAGTTTTCAAACAGCCAATTAAAAAATGAAACACATTCAAGTGAAACACAAGACATATTCTCGGTACAACCGTTTATCGGCTATCGAGATTGCATGCAAAGTGCATGATTAAAAGTTTAACCATTGACATCATCCCACCTGACCTTTACGCTCGAATGAACGAATTTTTGACGCCAATATGTTCTCCACTCCACTCGCTCGGCTTTTGTTTGTTTTGCCATGTCATGGTCCTATTGCTGCGCCGCTTGATGGACATGTAAGCCACGATTTACGCATTGACACCTTGCACTGCTGCCTAGTTTGGCAAACGGATGGGAGGGCGTACTTGAGAATCCATATGAAGCTGTTCCGTAGTTGAAGTGATGCATTCGATGAGAGCATACACATCGCCCTTTTTACCTTCTCAAGATGCCTGCGGGCATCGAGCAAAACCGAACGCTGACGCTACTATTAGCTAATGATGGGATTGAATACGGTATGTGGATGGAAACCTCGCCACAGCCAAGCATATGGAAAAGAAGATGAGTCGCTGCTGGAATCAAATGTCAAATGTCTCAAATAAATCGGTTTACTACTGCTTTTCAAAAGATTATTTCAACTACTTAAAAAAAGAGGAAAAAGAGAAGCAACTTTTAAAACATTCCGTGAGGAATGGGTTATTTTCAGGTTTGTTTATACCTGAGCCTGCTCAACCTACTCATCCGTATCATCAATGCCGCTTCCACGACTCGTCCAGCATCCGTGATTTGCGTACGCAATGTATCGTCTTCCTCTTCGTTCACATCATCCCGATCATCCCCATGGCACCCCCAGCCAAGCCCAGCCTTTCAATCGTCATGATCGGGCGCAAGATAATCTTCATTTACATCTGCTAACCCGATCTGAACCGTACGCCAGTTCCCACCCGTAAGGGGCAAACATCGTTGTGTAATGCGCTGCGCTGACCTACTGAGAAGAGGTTCCCCCCTTTGGCTCTTCCACTTTGCATGTACGGCAGCAGAAACTCGCACGCTCTGGAGTACTTTCTAACGTCGAAAGTATGAATCGGCAGCTCGTCCGGCAGATTGCGCGGGCTTTTTTTTTCACGACCACCCCTATCATACACTGGTTTATCCTCCCTCAGGGGGGAGGGGGGATAGATCTTCAACGAGATTATAATGGTGTGATTGGAAGGTGAATAAGGTGCTCACATTTGACAAATTGGAGTTTTTTTTTTCTTTCTTTAGGGTGAAGGCATTCGGACGAATTGTACGGAATGTTAAACATCTCGCACATCGTGTGACCACATAAGACGCGGTAGTGTGTTCTGCTTCTTACTACCCCTTAATGACAGAGGAGCTGCAATCGTAACAAGCGCGTACAGCCGTGAGAAATTGCCCTAAAAGGGAACTACTTTTTAGGGAGATTTGAAAGCTAGTCATTTTTAATATGCGAGACAGGCGGATGCTTGCATGGACTTTGGAACCAAATGCTATCAAAACAGAATAAACGATACAATAAAAAAAATACATGTGTGGGCTCATAAGACGATTAACGTACGTCGACATCGAACGAAGATTATTTAAATTTCATCGTCTCGCTAAAAATATCCCACTCTTCGGGGAACATCCCCTCTTGTCGCTTAATTTTAATAATAGATCCCCATCGCTGCCCACCTTTCCGCAAAATGTTAATCGAGGAAGTTTCGGCAGATGTTTAGCCTTGAAAATTTCTGCCAAAAATACGCATCGTTTGACATACGCGCGCCTCGCTTACGCCACCGATCGGACCGGGTAAGGTGCTACCCGGTCCGTCTGAGGACGGCGGCCCCAGGCACTGTGTTAAAAATGACAAACACACAACAAGTGCGACATCTTGCACGAGCGTGGTGCGTATCGCACCGGTGCCGTCTTCCTTCATCATCGCATCCTTCATCGAAGCAAGCCAGTGCAAAAGCTGGCCGTTGATTTGCATTTTTACGCACAAAACTTGTCCACTCCCTTGGTGGTAGCTAATGATCCTAGCCGAAGCTAGCTACTCCTACCATCAGCTAGAAATAGCTATCGGGTCTAATTTCCATCAGGTTTCGTCAGCATAATCTGAGCTTACGGAGCAGCTGTGAATGAAATCACGATCGTTAATGGGATGGTGTCCAGGTGATCCTTGGATCGATACTGAAACCATATTATTGATTCATGAGCGAAATGTGCCCACCAGCTACAGAAATTGGCATGTTTACGTGCTGCTCTTGCAAAGCAAATATTGTTCAAGCAAACAGACAAACCTCAGCTCATGGTAAGCAAAGTGTCCACTGACGGGTAGATTGCAAAGTAAACTAAAAAGTACAGTTGCAAATGCTTCCGGGTGGGTATGTGCTTCCTATTTGATGTTATAAGATGTTGGAAAAAGTACCGCATTTGCTTATCAATTTTATCAGTTTTTCGGTGCATCGCTGAAGGACATTGAAAAGTTACTATTCTGCCAACTGTAAACTCTGCTCAAATGATCTGATGACGATGTTTTTGGGCAGCTCGCGATACGCAGCACCCTAACGGTACCGATTCATCACTGTTTATTATCTAATTTTCTCCTGTAGCTCAGCCGTACGGGCAAATGTGTGACGTGCCTGGAATGTTGCTCACGTTTTAGCATATTTGTTTCCGCAAATTTTCACAATCTCCGTTTATGTTTGTGCGTTTTCGGTACATCAAGCTCCAGGTTGAAGTTTGCTTACCGCATTAGCGAGGGGGAAAAAACAACACAAAACCGACTAATTTCTAATCCATCTCTGGCTACTCCCGGCACGTGCACTGCATGCTAAGCTAGTACGAAAATTAAAGCGCGTAATATTTTTCAAACGAAGAGTCAAAGAAGAACCACAACTACGGTCCAGAATGAGGGAGCAGAAAGATGAATTTTTCCATCATTCTTTCCAACCACTACCACCGTAAGCGTTCATCCGTGCTTTGTTGGTACAACCCTGAAACGCACGGTCGTATGTAAATCTCGTGATCGTAATCGTAAAACCATCGCAGTGGAACCAAACGAAAACACCGTTTATTTGGCAGATTCCATATCCAGCAAGGAAGTAAACATTGCAAACATTCGATAAACCTATGCATATGGTTCCGAATTTGTAGAGGATGACTGATTGAGCCCGTAACACGCAGTCCCACGTAAACAGGAAATGCTAACACGTCCGTAAAGCACCTCACCGTGGTGCATTAAACTTGTGCAGCTTGTCACAAAAACGCTAGCGACCAAATCACCGTGCAATTCCCATTCCCTGCGGTATTTCTAATCTCGAACATCCCGCGAGCAAACGAAGCGGCGTGCAACTCGTGGGTGCACTATATTGTGTCAAACCTCAAAATTAATCTGCCATCAAGTTGGGGCGGTTTGGGATGATATGTGATACTGCTGCCATAGTTCTTTCTGCCCCATCTCCTTTCCTCTCTCTCTCTCTCTCTCTCTCGCTCTCTCTCTCTCTCTCTCTCTCTCTCTCTCGCCTGTATAAACCGCAAATAGAACACTGCATTTTGCCAGCTATGCTTGTGGCGTGCGAATTTAATTAAATCTTTTCCTTCCGGGAATAGATGTGTGTCTAGGTTCGGTTTGTGCGCCCGGGCACGATGCATGCCCGTTCAAATATAGGGGTTAAATGGTAGGGAAGGATTGAAGGATTTTTAGCACCTCATGGTAAATGATTTCTACAGGACACATGGTATGCAGTTACTGGTAAACTGCGTGTAAGTCAAACAAGTTCTGCGAACTATTTGAATGCGCGTCGCTGAACCATTCAGCTAATTAAGTGGTAATAGTTTAGTAGAATTTCGCGCTTATTTGATCGACGGTTGAATAGTTTCCACGTTTTCTACTTACTTTGAACCGCAACCGTTACTGCTGGATATTTTGGTGATGTCCATCATATACACATCATTAAGCTTCATTTCCACTATTTGCAAATTGGAATGTTATGTGGACGATTACTAGCTTTGAAGATTGAATTTGGTCAGGTTTTTTTTATAAACCTTGTAATACTGGCTGCTGGGTACAAAGCCTTTTTTATTTAACTCGAGATTTTAATGTATTTCTGTGTTTGTGTTTACAATTTATTTCATAACATTTCAATTTTAAATCAATTTCACTTTCTCTCCCTACCTATTTCATTTATTATTTTTCACTTTGTCCTTTTTTTTACTTTTATTTCCACTTTATTGTTTATTAAAATTCACTTTCAGTGCGATGTGGTTTGCAGCATTCATTAGCATCCATTCAAATTCTAAAAGAGTTATTTGAAAAATTCAATACCATGATAAAATATTGTTTTTTCACAGCATACGTCACTCAATCACAGTTGTAGCAAATCATTTTAAATTCCTTCTGGAATGAATAAAAATAATTTAACTACCTTTCCTTTATAACGGATATTGATCTATCAACCTTCATCCAGAATCAATGATCAATGGTAACATCGGTAATTTGATTCCTTTTTAGTAGAAAAGACAATACAATTAAGAAAAACCCTGCCCTCAGACGATGTCAAGAATGCTTCCGCCATCCAATCAAACACCATTCTTACCTCATTGTCTCCGACAAAAGCATTACCTAAACCCTTTAGAACAAAATAGGAAGTACTTGCACACTCTTCCTACTTGCGTTTGCTACAATGCTCAACCTTTTGTAAAGCTGTTGAGCGGTAACGAATAAGAACAAACGTAAAACAACCACATTCCAGCAGCAACCCTTAATGCAACAAATTGTCCACAGCAAAGCGTCTCCGTCTCCGGTACGCCCGGGTAATGATGGTCCGAGCGACACAGGAACACTACGTTTTTCCCCAACACAACTCAACCCCATCGCACGGCACGGTGGAAGGTTGGAAACGGAAATTAAGTGAAATTTAATTTACCCTACCCGCGACCGAACCGGTGCGGCCATTATTTGTCTATTATTTCACCGGGGAATGCAAAAATCCCTGCTTCGCTTCGGCTTCGGTTGCACATTGAAGTTGTGCCCCGGTTTCGGTACCATCTCCGCATTTTTTGCCTTTAATGCGCCGCTCGTGCTACTCAGGCTACCTTTTTCCTTTTAAACTTTATTTCTTTGCACTTTGCTGTTTCTCCTGCGAGAGCAAAATCGGGAAATAAGGTGATGCTCAAAGAAAAGCGCTCCACCAGCGCCCGTTATTGACTTTGACTTTGTGTGCAATGAGCGAAATTACGCGGAAGGATCCATTAACAGCGGCATCAACAAAAGTAGGTGTAGTCCTACACAACAACAAAAAAAATCGCAACAAATTTCCCGCGAAAAGTTGGAAAGTAATTTATTGAACAACCGTCTTCAACTGCACGTTGTTGGGAAATGGTTTCGTCGTATTTTTTTGGAGGGTTTATTTCTTCCTTTTCGTTGCAAGTTTTTCCAGCCTTGAATTAATTCAAAGTAATTGCCACAAAACGCTGGTGCGAAAGAAACTTGCACGTATTTTATTATTTGCTTGTTTTCATTCAATGCATTTCTTATTGTTTGATACATGAATTGATGTTGCCAGATTTAGTTCTATATTACATTATATGGCCATATACGGATTCACAACTAACTTGAGCTGAGCTGTCTTCTCACAAACCCTACCAATTCCACAAATTGTTCTGCATCTTTAACATTCGAAATGGCGCTCACAAAATCGACCATCAAAAGGACTCCTCCGCGGAATATCTCTTACTGTCTATGAGTCCCTCTCCGGAACAATTGAACTGATCTGATACCATCCGTAGCACCGTGTGTAGCTGCAATATATTGACTTTCATAATCGTAAATCATGCGAAACAAGATGAACACGGAGGCTCCTTGTGACATCCATCACGTAACGGACGGTAAAGTGCACGGATCCGTTCAGTTCGCCATCCAATAATGCGACACAGACCCATTTATCGATACGGTCCCCGATACGTAACTACGCCACACCGGGAACCATTGACGAACAGTAGAACGGGTGAGAGAGGCATTATGCCCAACCATATACCAGCACACGTGGAAAGCAGCGAAAGCATAAAGTTAGCAGCCAAACAAAACAATAACGTCACAGCGGCTTTAGGCAGGACACGACGATAGCATTTCGAGTACGGTTGAACATAATAAAGATGGAACGGACAAAAATGCGGAAGGAGTTACAGGGTTGCTGAAGCCAAAACTTCAGGGCCAATTTTATTGTCGAACAAAAAAAAAGGGTGAGCGGCACAAATCAATCCTCTTAACGGTGAATCGAAAGGGTTGCAGGCGTTCGCTCCGTTAAAGATGCTGCTGTTGCTGTAAGGAACGCAATTTGTTTCGTTCTTTCAGTCTCTTTCCTTTGGACTCTTCCTGTCCATCCAGCCACCATCCTTCAGCTCATCCGGTTAACTAAGTTCTCACGTGAAGCTACAGAGAGCAAAAGAGATACGGCACGGAAACGAAAATACGTCCCATTCGGACGACCCATCGGAGCGGAAGCTCCTTTGCAAACAACCTTCCGTATCACGTGCTGCATACGGTCCCTTCCGTTTGGCCCATTTTTGCCTTTCCTTTCTTTTCTGCGTGAATCACACGCAGTACAGTACAATCGGTTAGACAAGGATGGCAGGGGGGAGGGAGTAAGGTGTTGGTGGCCCAAAGGTAATTTCAAACTTTACGACACGTCCTCGCCATTGCAATGTCCGCGGCCCGGTGCTATCGAAAGCCACAGCAAACAAACACACACGGACCAAGCCCATTCCTTAGTTGAACACACCGACTGATGAACCTGGGATCTAATTTTCCGGGGAAAACTATTCACCTCGCTCTGGTCGAGCTACATCCGCACAATGATGCTCCAATCTGGCACTAACCAGGGTGAAAGAAACACCGAATGGTGTAAATACCCGGAAGCCAAACTGCCAAATCTTGGAATCGGTGTCGGAAATCGGACAAAGCTCCCCCCCCCCCCCCCCCCCTTGGTTGGTTGGTACACCACAAACCGAACTGGTCCAATTATTGGTTCAGTTCTCGGTGCGGCTCCTCTGCCTTCTGGCTCTTTCGTAGGACGCTTCTTCTTACTTCCACTTTTTCCGAGAACATGGAACCTTGCGCCAAAGGGGATTGTACGAATCGGTCCCATTCCTCGAACGGCTCGTGAAGATGCGGTAATACCACAATTTACGTACAAATTGGCATAAACCGAACCGAATGGTTTACTGATTTAATACTTCGTTTGTCACTACAAATTTGGCTTTACGTGTGAAACAGTAGGGTGCGTTAGCATTTTTTCGATAAACATTCCGTAATGGCGAACGTTTCAATTCCAAGAGTTGTTTGTCGCGATACATTTAACTGAAACTGAGCAATAAGTTTTATGCACCATTGAGCAAATTTCCTACCAAGCAGCAACCACTCTAGCCAGTTCCAGGTTAGTCAGCAGCACGACAGGCATGCTTTGAAGTCTCCAAGCACTACCCTCTCCCCGAAAAGCTTAGGCAGTGAAACTACTCAAGAATTCGTACCATTCGTGATTGTTTCCAAGAATGTCCCGGGCACTGGTCGGCGGTTCGGTGATGTAGTGAATTTAATTTGACATTCCAAGATGAAACCCTTGCGGACAGACATTTAGCATAACCCTCGTGTGTCCCTACCGCCAGACAAGTTTAATTCGAAACCTAACGAATGTCATTCGTATGCATCTCACAATCTGTTGGGTTCTGATGATAATCTACTGACGTAATTGTCTGTATCCGTAACTGACATTGAGTGACAATCCTGCTGCTAGTATAATAGACTGTTTTTTGCTCCTGTTCTTAGTTTTCGGGTATCGATTGCCAAATGCCGGACCCTTCTAGTGAAAAACAGTTTTCCTTCCTCTTGTTGGAATCACATATCACACACGTCTTCCAAATTGAGAACGAATGTCTGACCCTTTATCTCCTTCTTTTTTGGTTCTCCCTCCATAGGCAAGCCTGACCGTTGCGCAACTGTTCGGCGATAGTCAGAATGCACTCGCACCGGCAGGAAACAGGAGAAACGTGCTGCGCCAGGGCGATCGTGCTGCCGGCGGGCACGATCACACGCACATCGAGACAATCGATGTCAAGTGTGATCAGCGAAGCGGTATGCTCGTGACGATACAGTTTGAGGACGACTTCCAAGGCGTCATCTACAGCCAGGGCTACCACAACGACCCGAAGTGCCGGTACGTGCAGGCGAACCAGGGCGGGCGGCAGTTCACCTTCACCGTGCCGTACGACAGGTGCGGCAGCAAGCCGTCCTGTGCCGTGTGCGCCTCCGTCGACAACGTGCTCGTCATACAGACGGACGAGGAGGTGCAGGAGGCGTGGGACACGGCCCGGCGCATCTCGTGCAGCCAGAGCGAGCAGCAGCAGAACACGATCATCTTCAAGCCGTTCGTGGTGGACCAGCTGGAGGTGGTGAACGTGCCCACCTCGACCGGCGGCGTCGAGTGTTGGATGGACATCCAGCGCGGCACCTATCCGAGCATTTCACCCATCCCGAGCATCATCAAGATCGGCGAGGCGCTCAGCGTGCTGGTGTACCTGCGCGACCCGAAGGGCGAGTACGACGTGTCGGTGAAGGACTGTTACGCGTTCGACAGCCCGGACTACGAGGCGGCCACCACCGCACGGCTGCAGCTGTCGGACAAGAATGGATGCTCGCGTAAGAAGAAGCTGTTCGGGCTGTGGCAAAAGACGACGCAGACGGGCAGCTCGGGCGCCACCCTGGTGGTGCACAACAGCATCAAGGCGTTCAAGTTCCCCGACCGTATGCAGGTGTTCCTGAAGTGCGACATCGAGATCTGTCGCGGAGGCTGCGGACCGCAGGTGTGTGCGGAGGAGAATCTAATCAGCACCGTCGAAACGACCACCAAGCGTCCGTCTCCAACGCGCGGCCGGCCGACGCAGACGACTTCATTGGCTCCGGTCGTGCCAACGCGCGGCCGTCGTCCACCGGTCACGGCTGCACCTACCCAACCGCAATACACGGAGCCAGCAACGCAACCACCACGCCGTGGCACACGTCCACCACGTCCGGTAGAGACAACGCCGGTCACGGCTCCACCACGCCGTACTCGTCCACCGAACACGCGCGCCCCAACGCGGGCTCCCACGACCGAGTTTACGTGCGCGCCTGGTTCGACCGACGATCGCTGTAACGATGTGATCGTCACGCAGCGTCCCGATTGTTCGCGAGGCTCGCGTGATCCTCGTTGCCGATCGCGTGGTACCCGACCGACACCAACCACGACCGAAGTGACACCGGCTCCACTACGATGCTTCCCCGGCTCGACCGATCCTCGCTGCCCAACGACCTTCCGCCCCTCGGTACGTCCTACACGGCCACCTCCGTCGCCTACTACGCCTCGGTTTTCGACTACCACGGTGGAAGAGGAGGAAGAGGATGACAGCGTTCCCAACTGCTTGTTGCGATCGAACGATCCACGCTGTGAGGAAGTGTCCATCTACCTGCCAGTGATTCCGCAGGAGCAAGTTACCACGAGACCGCCGATCGTGCCCACTGTGCCGTCGGTTACCACTAGCTCGAGTTTGAACTGTTTCCCGGGCTCGAACGATGCCCGCTGCAGAACGCCCGTGCTCCGTTGTCCTCCGGGCACGTCGGATCCTCGCTGTCCAGGATTTGTGCCACCACAGCCTTCAACCACTTCCGCTCCTGCACGTTGCTACCCAGGTAAATACGAGAAAAGCCACCCGTTTGCCGGTCAAAAGAGTTTTAATGTACGATGTGTTCTTTCTAGGTTCTCCTGATCCACGTTGCCCGCAACCAACGGTTCCGTCGAAGGATACGGCTACCTACTTGCCACCGGTGGACAAACCAAACTGCTATCCAGGATCTTCCGATCCTCGCTGTCCCCAGACGACTGCTGCTCCTCGGTGCTACCCTGGATCAAACGATCCACGCTGTCCAACGACTCCTCGTCCAACGACAGCTCGTCCTACGCCCACCACACAGCCACCACTGCGCTGCTATCCGGGATCAACGGATCCTCGCTGCCCGCAGACCACTACCCGACCAGTACCAACCACAACGCCCGCTCCTGTTTGCTATCCGGGATCGACCGATCCGCGCTGTCCGAAGCCGACAACTACCACTCAACCGCCACTTCGATGCTATCCTGGCTCCAACGATCCTCGGTGTCCTCAAACTACCACCACCAGGCCGGTTCCAACTACAACGGCCGCCCCTCGATGCTATCCGGGATCGACCGATCCCCGCTGCCCACAAACAACGACTCGTCCGGTACCGACCACTACTGCAGCACCGCGTTGTTACCCAGGATCGAACGATCCTCGCTGTCCACAAACCACTCCACGGCCAACACCCACAACTCAGCCTCCGCTTCGCTGCTATCCTGGATCAAACGATCCTCGCTGTCCGCAAACTACTCCTCGACCAGTGCCTACGACCACGCCAGCTCCAGTGTGCTATCCTGGATCGACCGATCCTCGTTGTCCAAAGCCCACGACTACGACGCAGCCACCGCTGCGCTGTTACCCAGGGTCGACTGATCCACGCTGCCCACAGACCACTCCTCGTCCAGTTCCCACGACAACGCCTGCTCCGCGATGCTATCCTGGATCAAACGATCCTCGCTGTCCACAGACCACTCCTCGACCAGTCCCAACCACTACACCGGCCCCAGTGTGCTATCCGGGATCAACGGATCCTCGTTGTCCGAAGCCAACGACTACCACGCAGCCTCCTCTGCGCTGCTATCCAGGCTCGACCGATCCTCGCTGTCCACAAACAACGACGCGTCCTGTACCCACGACAACGCCTGCTCCGCGATGCTATCCAGGCTCGAACGATCCTCGCTGTCCACAGACCACTCCTCGTCCTGCCCCGACAACTACACCAGCACCAGTGTGCTATCCGGGATCAACGGATCCTCGTTGTCCGAAACCAGCAACTACGACTCAACCACCTCTGCGATGCTATCCAGGCTCGACCGATCCTCGCTGTCCACAAACAACGACGCGTCCTGTACCCACTACAACACCTGCACCTCGATGTTATCCCGGATCCAATGATCCTCGCTGTCCGACAACACCTCGCCCCACACCTACAACCACCTCGGCTCCGAGATGTTACCCTGGCTCCAGTGATCCACGGTGCCCACAAACTACCACTCCACGTCCCGTCCCAACGACGACTCGTGGTCCAGTGTGCTATCCCGGTTCCACTGATCCTAGATGTCCCCAGACTACCACACGTCCTGTACCAACCACTACTGCCGCTCCACGTTGCTATCCTGGTTCGACTGATCCTCGCTGTCCCCAAACAACGCCACGGCCTGAACCTAAGTGTTATCCAGGTAATGCTTACGCCATTATTTTTGTTTTGGAATATAGAAAGAATTCCATTTCAACCATGCCATTGTTTTTGTAGGTTCTCTTGACCCACAGTGCTCGGACAAGACGGATTCGGAAACCTATTTGCCTCCAGTGGAAGTGCCAAGACCAACTACAACCCAGCGTCCATCATGCTATCCAGGTGAGCCTATTTTTAAACTATTTGATCAATCGTGCAAGTTCATAGTTTCTAATTTATTATCATTCTAATCATTATATAGGTTCAACTGATCCTAGATGTCCACAGACGACCACTCGTCCGGTTCCTACTACAACGCCAGCACTTCGATGCTACCCAGGTTCAAATGATCCTCGTTGTCCAACAACCCCCCGTCCTACACCAACGACTACGGCAGCTCCACGATGCTACCCGGGCTCAACTGATCCCCGGTGCCCACAAACCACACCTCGCCCAGTGCCAACAACAACTCCAGCACCTCGATGCTATCCTGGCTCGAACGATCCTCGTTGCCCGCAAACCACTCCACGACCGACACTGCCTCCAACACAGCCACCGCTTCGTTGCTACCCAGGATCGACTGATCCTCGTTGCCCACAGACCACTCCACGGCCAATACCAACGACTACAGCTGCACCGCGTTGTTATCCAGGATCGAATGACCCTCGCTGTCCACAAACTACTCCCCGACCAGTGCCTACAACCACGCCAGCTCCAGTGTGCTATCCTGGATCGACCGATCCTCGTTGTCCAAAACCAGCGACCACGACGCAGCCACCGCTGCGCTGTTACCCAGGTTCGACTGATCCTCGCTGCCCACAAACCACTCCTCGTCCAGTTCCTACGACAACGCCTGCTCCACGATGCTATCCAGGCTCCAACGATCCTCGTTGTCCTCAGACCACTCCTCGACCAGTGCCTACAACCACGCCAGCTCCAGTGTGCTATCCTGGATCGACCGATCCTCGTTGTCCAAAGCCCACGACTACGACGCAGCCACCGCTGCGCTGTTACCCAGGGTCGACTGATCCTCGCTGCCCACAGACCACTCCACGGCCAGTACCAACGACTACAGCTGCACCGCGTTGTTATCCTGGATCAAACGATCCTCGCTGTCCTCAGACCACTCCTCGACCAGTGCCTACAACCACGCCAGCTCCAGTGTGCTATCCGGGATCAACGGATCCTCGTTGTCCAAAGCCAACGTCCACGACGCAGCCACCGCTGCGCTGTTACTCAGGTTCAACGGATCCTCGTTGTCCG
This sequence comes from Anopheles arabiensis, assembly GCF_016920715.1. Lineage (NCBI taxonomy): Eukaryota > Metazoa > Arthropoda > Insecta > Diptera > Culicidae > Anopheles > Anopheles arabiensis. Next base: position 33,903,353 of record NC_053517.1, read on the forward strand.
CAAACCACCCCTCGTCCCGTGCCAACGACAACGCCTGCACCTCGATGCTATCCAGGTTCCAACGATCCTCGCTGTCCAACCACTCCCCGACCAACACCAACTACACAGCCTCCTCTACGATGCTACCCAGGATCCACCGATCCACGATGCCCACAAACTACACCCCGACCAGTGCCAACGACTACACCAGCACCTCGCTGCTACCCAGGCTCGAACGACCCTCGCTGTCCACAAACCACACCGAGACCAACGCAGCCCCCAACTCAGCCACCACTGCGCTGCTACCCAGGCTCGGCGGATCCACGCTGCCCACAAACTACTCCCCGTCCCGTACCGACCACGCGCCAGCCGTGCTATCCCGGCTCGCCTGATCCTGCCTGTCCGCGACCGTTCGTCACAACAACGCCGTCCTCGTGCTATCCCGGCTCGCCCGATCCCAACTGCCCGCAGCCTTACCGACCAAGCAGCACTAATCCTCCTGCTACTTATTTGCCACCATTCCCTGCCGAAGCCAGCGGTCGGTCCGCCCGGCACCTTAGCCCGGAAACGTTGAACGATATTAACGCGCTGGCCGATCCGACCGACACGGCTGCAAATGGTCCAGCGATCTCCAACTCGGAAGCTGCGGCTGATGCGCCCACGTCGACCGGTACAGCAAGAGTAAAGCGAGACACCGGTCTGGTCAACGAACTGGACGGTGAGCCGGCAAAGGAAATCATTTCCATCACGCTCAACATCAAGGGCTACCAGTTCGAGCCGGAGTCGTAAACCCGCGAGCGCCATCTTCAAATGCCTCTGTCTGCATAATACTCATCCGTGCGTATATACGGAAGCCAATATTTTCAATAGCGTTGCGGAGAAGGACAAGACCGGGTCAAGCGAAGCAAAAAACTCAGTGGTCTTCACCACCTATAGACGAACGCTCTTTGTCTGCGCGCGTTGAGATAGATGTAGAAACGGTTGTAAATAAACTAAATAAAATGCTCCACCTAGTGCGCCCGTCCGTTGGACGCACATGGGGATATAACTGTAAACCCGAGGGATAGTCACAATATTAGGTTGCATCCGAAACTTGGTAATGCTTTTTATTGTACATTGTACTGGTTCATTTGTCGAACACATTTTGTGCCAGTGCCACGTGCTGCTGCTGCAGGAATTGCAGCAAAAGTTCATCGATGTCATCGTTGCTGCGCGCCACCTGCTGCCGAATGATCAGCTTAAAGTCCTCCTTTACGCCCTTGTCCGCACCGCGCGTCCCGATGCGTCGGGCACCGGTCGCCAGGCTTTGCTGGGGCATGGCCAGCTCCAGCTTTACGTCGGGCGAATGCGTCCACAAATGCATAAACTCCTCGATGATTTCCGCCTGGATGACGTAGCTCGTGAAATGCAGGTACGTGAACTGGCGGCGCGTTTTGATGAGCTCGAAAATAATTTCCACCGTGGTAGATTCGTGCGGCCAGTTCAGCTGGGACAGGACGAGCATATTGCCCAGCAGCGAGCTGCTGCACTCCATTTCGATCAGCTTCGGCTTCAGCAGCACGATCAGCGTTTGCACCAGGTAGTGCAGTATGGCGCGTTTCGTTAGCGGCATCAGCATGAGCACGCGCGCCGTTTGAGCGAGTGAAACGTTCTCCAGATAGTGGCCGCCGGGCGGTGCGTGTGGCAGATGCTTCAGCACCGTGCCCATCTGCTCGAACAGATGCACCGTCGGCGGGCCTTGCACGAGCGTGAGCGCAAACTGGCGGACGGAATTTTCCAACAGCGACATGGCGGTGTTGCCGGTGGATGCCTGCAGCAGCGTGGCCGTTTCCTCGTGCTGACCCGCGCACACGTACAGATCGATGAGGAACTTCTGCACCCATCCGGACAGCTGCGGTATGCACAGGATGAGCTGCGCAAAGTCCGCCTTCATCACATCGTTCGAGTGCAGCAGCTGCCAGCAGCTTTGGCACGCCAGCAAACAGTTCGGTGCGTCCGGGCTGACCGGAGCGTTCACGAGTATGTGCGGTATCTCGAGTACAGCACCCTCGTGAGCACGTCGCTTCACCTCCGGCGGCATATCTTTCAGTGCCTCGACCAGTATCACATCCGTGTCGGTTATGCCGTCCTTCGAGCGCAGCTTCGAATACCCGATGTAATCCTGCAGCGCTAGCACGAACACGATCGTGGCACAGAACAGTATCTGCTTGCTTTCGGTCGACTGGAACGGGTCGAGCTTGTAGATGTGGATGATTTTCTGCCAGTACACGTCCTTGCTGTAGCTCTTCTTGTACAGCACGAACGGTTCCCATTTCAGCATCTTGCCGCAAAAGTCCAGAATTTCAAAGATTTTCTTCCAACAGTCGGCCGACGTTCGAGCCCGATCTTCGGTGTCGCTTAGCATCTGGTTCAGATAGTACTCGAAACAGACCGCCATTAGCCGGTGCACGTGCTTAGGTGCCAGTTCCGGTGCACGGTTGTACACCAGGGGTATCGCTTCGTTGAACAACATTTCCTTGAAGCTAGGAATCGCCACATTCTGGATCAGCGTCTCCAGCAATCGAGGCTGCAATGGAAAGGAATTTTGAGTCTGTGATTATGCCCTTCAAACCCCGGGAAATATGACTCCCAACTTACCGCATGCGTAGAGATCGCTTGGGGAAAGCGTTTCAGCAGCAGCAGGATTAACCGACAGTGGTCGAGATTGTTGTTCGAGTGTGCCGCTGTTAGTAGCAAAATTTGATGCTGCACCTCGTACGAGATGTACTGGAACATCTTCACGTAAAATTCTTGCTCGGGCGTGGTGCAACCTTCCGGTATGCGCAGCGCATTCGTCATGAGCGATATCTCGTTCAGCAAGCTGGTTGGCGTCTGGTGCGCCCCGTGGAACGTCATTACGCTGTGATATGGGAGAATAAAGAAACAAAACGTAAGCGTAAGTTCAAAATGTAGCAGGGTGATACCCGGGACAAGCACACTCGCTTACACTTACATGTAGCTAAGACATTTGGCCGCTTCCTCAAAGTTGTTTGCATTCTTTTCGATTTCGTACGCCTCAAACTGGAAGTGGAAGTTTTAAAAAAAAAGCCATTATCGTGTGACCAATAGAACGGCTGAGTTGAGCGGATATACCAACCTGCACACCGAAGTCGTTCGGGAAGAGTGTTTTGGCCGCTATGATCCATGCCTTCGCTTTGTACGGATCGGTGGATTCTTTCGCGCGCGCTATAAGATACTTTTCGTTCGATAGCACGTCCATTTGTAGCGATAATACTAGCGACCGAGGACCAGAAATAAAAACCTACAATCAAATTGACGCACGGGATGTGAAACGTGCTACACTATGCAGGTGGTAGATAAACAATTCTACACCTGTTTTTCGTTTGCTGCAGGCGGACTCTTCTTGCTGGCGATACGACTGTTTTGTAGGAGAAAATTATCATTTGTTGAGTTGTGACTTTGATATGAGAGTAAAACAAGGGTTTTAATAATCACCTGACTATAGTGGAAGTAATAGTGATAAGAAACACACACAAAATATATTAAATATTCACACAAAAAATAAAGTGAGCAAACCCTCGCGCACCGATACGCGTAGCCGATGTAAACAAACGCCACAAAACATCAACAAACGTTGTCGGATCTGTCAACGCGCTCGGCTGTCAAAAAAGCAGTTCCGAACATTTGTCGGAAGTTTTACAGTGCGTACCAACGCGGTATCGGAGGGTGTGATGAATATTTTTTTTACATTAAAAAAATACGTTAAAGTGATCACTCCAGAGCAATCTTATCAGAAGAGGAAGGGCCAATAGGCTCAAAGACGCAATTTAATTTTAAAAAATACTATGAATAATAGCAATTTTATGTTATGGATAAACCATAAAAAAGCGAATTTGAACGTAAAATATCATTATTTTTTGTTAAACTTAGAGAAAGTCACAATTTTACTTCAAACAACTGGGAAAATCTTAAATAAAGTGCTTATTAAAAAATGCGGTGTGCTCACCAACCCTGCAATCCATTAGATTGCACATGTATTGGTGGCCAGTACTGTGCTGCTTGTTGGGCAGCCAATTCACAAGCTCTTTCATTTCAATCATTTCCTTTTTCATTTAAATTTCTTTCGCCCGCGAGTGAGGACGGACCGACGTGTGCGTTGGCGCTGCTGCTACTGTTAATTTTATTTAGAAGACCGTATATTCTTTGATACAGCTCACGGTACGGGCTCTTCACTTTGTTTCGGAAACGATTTATCAAGCGCACCAGCTGAAATAACGAATTTTGTGTATTAAATTTGCGCCATTGCTACGGGCGATCGGAGTGATCTTCCATCTGGAATCCATGGTTCTTGTGGTTGAGTTTGCGTGTGTGTGTGTTGTGATTGTGTATTGCTTGTGCACCTAAAACAGGCAGGAAAAAACTCCCGAAAGGGAAAGTGTACTCTGAAGATTTGTGTTCTTCGCAACCCTGAAGTTTGTTGAGGAATTTTGCTTTGTGTGCCCTGTCCTGACGGTTTTGTTGTTGTGCTACTATGTTGTTCTTAGTGCAGATAATTCTTTCCCTCGGCATATTTACACAAGTGCGAACCGTTGGGCCGTGCGTTCAGCGTTGCAACGAATCTGCCACGATGTGTTATCATTCGTCTTTATCCAGTTAAATTTACACAACCGCAGCAGATTACATTTTTTGCCACTCCATTCGAGCTGGTGACTGTTGCTCGGTGAATAGAGCACTTTATTTATATTTCTCCTTTGTAAATATCTAAGTTACACAAAATATGTGCCTGTGCGCCTGTCCCGTTACAAGCGCCACATCCGTGATCGTGCTGCATGTTTTGTGTGCTTGTGTGTATGTGTGTGTGTTTTATTGTATGTGTGTATGTGTCTGTACAAACGAGAAGAAGGAAAAGAAGACAGGTTTTCCATTTGGGCACGATCACGAGCGATGGGCGAGAGGGTGGTGGTCATGGTGAAGTAGCAGAAAACACTGGCAGAACCGGTTCCATCGTTCCATCTTCACGTGGCCTGGGCTAAAGGGTCCAAACTCTGCAACCTCCCAGCCCTTCCGATTTGGGGGGATGCTATACCCATGGTGACCCCATGGACTGGAGCCTGTAACGACAAAAGCAGAAGCAACCGCCCCATTCCCGCGCTGTGACTGTGACTGCGAAAGGACCCAGACGAAAGGGAGCATAGTAAACCACGCTCCGTATAGGTGTGTGAGTAGGTGTAACAGTGGCCAGCATGGGCAGCAACTGGCGCAGCATTAATCATCGACAAACCAACCCCGTTCCATGCTTATCCTCCCTGAGCCGGGTCGATGGTGGCCTCCGGTGGTCAGTCAAACAATGGCACATAAAATCTGACAATCGGCTGACGAATTCGCAGCTCTTGCGTGTGGTGGTGTAAAGGGCCGCCTCCCCGGTCGAGGTGGTGTGAAGGAAATCGCAACCGGGGAAAGCAATATTACAGGAATCCGACTCTTAAACATAACATCCAAAAGGAATTGTGACAAATAGTGGTTTTGTGTGTGTTGTGAACCACTTTGTCATTAACATTAAAAGGGTGGAGATCTTAAAAATAAACCAAAAATATCATCTAACATCTTTAATAGAAATATTTATGTATGTCTTCTTCTTTAGCTTAGGTTTCTAAAGTGAAAAAGCATATCAGTTTAAGTGATCTTATAGAAAAGTGATGCCAATACGAGCAGTGAAATAGAATTTAGAACATCTAAAACATACTGCAACAGAAAAACGAACGAGTAAAACAGTGAAAAGTGAAAATAAAATAAAAGCATTTCACATTTTATCCACCAGGTAAGAATAAATTACTTCTAAAATGTACTATAAAGGATGGTTTCATCGATTTTAATTAGTATAGTAAATAGACAATTAGATTCTTAATGCAATCGAATCATTACAAAACCTTTCTTTGTACGCCTAAAAACCAGAATTACGCCTCAAATTACACCTAAGAAAAAGGACTTAGCAAAGTGGTGTAAAATCCTCAAATTTGGATGGATCCCTTTTTCACATCATTCGTCTTAACATGCCTAAATGTTCTATATTGGACCATTTGTGCTCTTTATTTACCTTTTTTCCTCTGTTCAAGCCTTAATTATTTATCCATTTTTACAAGACTTTCAATGCCCACTGAATCTGTTTTTACTATTGGTACTAAGATGTTTATCACTAAAAACTCTTTCAGTAAATTAGTTTCAAAATGAAAAGCATTATGGAAAACATTGAAGAAGCTTATTCCCCGATATACATCACCAATGATTCCTGTCATGTCAGGAGACTCACCACATCACGTTAATCGTATGATGCTCTGCCTTTGTACGTGACTAAGATCACACAACTTCTTTCTTAAATTTGCCTTTTTCTGCCCAATCACCGCAAAAAGATGCGTGTAACTTGTGTCGCAACTGCGCGGTACCACACAAGCACAGCGAAGCTACAAATTAATCACGATCGTGCCCGTCGCTCTCGTCGGCCACTTTAACGCCCGCTTGACTATTATTAATTAGCGCAATCTTCTCCAGCAAATTGTGTACAGGCAAATAAATCAAAATGCACTTTGCCTAAGGTCGATCCCGGGCTTCCTTCACGCACCGAGCAACCGCTCGTTCTTGGCCGGAGACATTTTTTTAAAGCGCCATTATTTTTTTTTATTACTCTTTCTGTGATCTTTCTCTCTGACGTTCGGTAAAAGGCAAGCATGACTTCAGCCTGCTACCCAGTACGGTTCGTTGTCGGAAAGGAAGCTATTGGCAGTACTTCCGGTGACAGGGACAGGGACAAGCTGTGCATACATTAAGAACCTCATACAAATATAATCTTCACGACCTTTTCGAACACGTTTTGATGGGCCCGGTGGGGCTTTGTTCATTTCTTTTAGTCAATGCAACTTTAGCTCACAATCGTACATACTGTTTGCATCGATCGATTGAAAATAAAGTAAGATAACCAAACTTATTATTCCATCTTGAGCAGAACAGACACTTTATTCATTAACACGTCAGCAAGATAGTATATTCGAGACGAAACGCAGGTACTTGTTCTGTATTTATACGAAGTTTTTTAGCTTTCTTGTCTGCCATAATTGCATGTTTCCATCCACACTCACACAAAACTGTGCAAATAACAAAAAAATATATATATCGCTTACCTCATCGCACCTAGCCTGGCTTGAGTTTTTTTTTTTCAACAGAGAATGTTTAATTCCATACGCTTTTCATTAAAATTCGTACACACCCTCGCGCGCCAGAAGAAAGTTCCCAGCCAAAAGACCCATTAAACCTTCGGGCGCACATTTCCATTTTAACTTATGCATCCCGCGCCACCTCGCCGGTGGTGCAGCCTATGCAGCTGAGAGGGGCAAGACATGCAGGGTGCACCGTGTTACCGCCACGATTCATTGTTTTCAAACCATGTCGCCGATGTTCCGTAACAGCGCGACAACGGGCCGCAGCAGAAGGCAACCCCTCGCTTCTTCGTGTGGTTGGCTCACGGTCAAGCAACGGGTGAAGCAAACACAACCGTCATAAACAACCACACTTGGGAGCAACAGCAACAAAAAAGCGACAGACACTCCGAACAGAGAAGGAATCATCGAGATTTTTTGTAAGGGAGAAGAAAGGGCTCACACCGCCGGCACAGGTTCACCTCCACCAAGATGTTGGCCGGTGGATAAACATGATGCATACAAGAGTGTTAACCAACCGACCGATCGACACGGATGACAATTGTGTGTGTGTGTGTATTTTTGTGTTTCGAGTTGATTTGCTTAACATGAGAAGTGCTTCGGACACGTGGAAATTGAGGTTACTAGCGCGATGGATGAGCAGTTTGTTGTTGGAATGCATCTTCAACGTTCCAACTCAAAACCCAACCAAAACATCCAATGAACTGGCTTCATTCTAGCTAAAGAAACACATCACAACCGGGTATCTCAACCATCGCGCTGCTAAGATCATCGCACCCTCGCTACACCCGGCATCGCATTCTAACAGTAAATTGGCCAATCGGAAACAAAACATACAAGCCCGTAAAACACACGATCCATATAACCGATCGTAGCAACGATATCGCTACGTTAGAAACGGTAGAACGATGCTTAATGCTTAATGCTCTCCCCACTAAGATCTTCACAAAGTTAGCAAATCGCTCCAAAAATCTAATGTTTCTCCCCCTAAGAACACGAACCACCCCTGGATAAGGGTAATGCTTTCTTTTGCACGAATGCTTTCATGCGGCAAATGAAATGCAGCAGCAAAATTCTATCTACACGATGGTAGAAAACCTGGCCGCAAAAAAAAAAACGGTTGTGTCGATGTGTACCTAGCGGTTCAACGGCAAAGTTCAACAGCCATTAACCGAGCCCAAGATGCGAACACGGTTCCCCCATACCCACCCCGTTACAATTTGTTCTGAGGTACCCGGAGCAGTTTGGGTCCTTCCTTCCGTGGGGCGAACCGAAGCTAATAGAACCTCGCTGGGACGCTACAATGATCGGACAATTATCGGGTTTGCCTTTTGGAGCGTGCGGATACATTCCGTGGGCTGGCTAGGAGGTGGTGCTCATGAATCTCCTCCAATAGGGCAGAACACACAACAATATATACGTTGAACAAATAGCCATAGGTCGCCATCAATCTATTCTTTTCGCGGCCACACGAACATTACGCGATAATGCGAGTGGTGCGTAATCACACACAACCATCGCATTTGTTTTTCCGCTCGGCATATTTTTTCTGGCCTCTTCTGTGCTGTTCTGTTTTGAGTTCTCTAGCCATGATGATGTGTCCGTTACGCGGAGATGATGATGATCGTTTAGAACACAATCGTATGCTCCAATCGCAATTCATGCACTCCACAGGCATAGTGTAGGCCTCGTGCTTAGACAGAGCTTAGAAGTACCGTTTTTGGTGTGGTTTTGGTCCGGCCCTGGACCTTTGGGCTAACCTTCAAATCCTGTGCCTAAAGTGATGTACCTCATCTTTACCACACGATGAACATGAGTGCTCATAAATTGCCTCAATTGGAAGGGAGGGTGCGCTTAAAACAGCTCCAAAAAGGTGTCCCACCGGCTACATCGAGGCACTCTCACCCCTGTTCTGATGACCTTTTTGGAGGCAAGGCTTTGGAGATGGCTTTGAGATTTTTAATGCACGTTGTCAGGGACATGGGTCATCTAACGCTAACGATCATTGAGGTGATGGTTTGTGTCGATCTGACCGGACAGACGCTGAATGATGATCGTTTTAATCCAAAGCTTGCTGTGTTTTAAACGAATTCATCTTATAAAGTGAAGTCTTCCTGAGAAGGTGAATTTCAATCATCTAAATGTCTGTGTGTACGTGTCGTTAGGAATTGAACATGTTACATCAAGTACAAATCACCGCTTACAAATGATGCTCGAAATGATCTTCCAGCCGGAAAACTCGACTCCGCCTAACCAATGTAGGAAGTGTATCATTAGCCGGTAAAGACACACAAAAAAAACGCATTAAGCAACTCTAAAGTGGAGTCATCTTTCACTAATCCCTAGCCAACGAAGGTAAAGCCTTAATGCCCCTCCCAAGGGAGAGAACTGTGGGCCAATACGCAGATCACAACGTCTGAGCGTGTTTGATGTCTTTTCCAAAACAAAAAAAGGTCGGTAGCTGACGTTACGTACGATCACTTTTCCAGTTGTCTAAGTTGTCACATTGCTGGCAGAGAACATTATGGCCAACCGATATCTTACTCATTCTTTGGTCTTACCTTCACCGAAAAACGTGTGAGATGATCGTGTCGCTTTGTCACACTGCGCGCTGTACGGCGATGAGAAAGGCGATGATCGTGACGATGATGCTCATGATGATAAAAACATAACACCGTAAGCATAACACACAGCGAAATTAATGGTTTCCGCTGTGGTAAGGCGCCCAAGGGGAAAAGTAACGAGATCGCTTCAGCAAAGGCACGCAGAGCAGAGCGCATGTGTCACATGTAGCAGCGAAGAAGAACAGCGTCTAAATGTGGGATCACGAGATAACGTCCCGCTCGTGTTTGGCGGATTATCTGTGCTGCAGATGGAGTTTCTGGGCAGTGGTTTTGGCAAACGGATGGCAATATGTGTCTTCAAACATACAAAACGAGTTGCTGGAAAAAAAAACATCGATCGTTCCAATACTTGTGTCAGTTTTAATTTCAATCCCCCACTGCGTGGTGTCCAATCCCAGTTATGCAACTTGAACGTCCAACATACCCATCGCTGAGCACGCACGCAGGAAGTGAAAGGAAAGATCTCCCACAAATCTCCCCGCTCGTTTAACTGCTTTCACGCGCCCGCCCGAACGCACAACACGCGGCGTGCTCGGTCTGGTGCGTGTGTGTGTGTGTGCGTATGTGTGGAAGTACGCGGCCCCGGACCCTATGGCTAATCAAGTGACGACGCACTAACCCACAGCGTAAACGCACATCGATTCACACACAGGCTGCCAGGGTAGCAGCCGGTTCGGTTTGTTAATTTGAATTTTAGTGACTCGTGTGCTCGTGGTCGCGGGCAGCTAAAGTGTTTCCCCTCCCTAACGCGAGGCTTCCCTTCCCCGTGCCCCCTCACCCGGTGTTTCACCTTGCCACGATGAGCGCGTGAACGCGTGGGAGAGATAGAATTTCCAAATATAAACACAAACACTGCCGGGCCTTCTACTCGAGGGGGCAAGCATGCTTTCAGTGGGAGCGTACGAAACGAAATCCCTGGGCTTGTTTCCCTATTTGGGGCACAGGTTCCGAGCATGGAGTGTTCTAAGCTGTCGGCAAGCATGCTGGCAAACACCGAAACTTGGGCAACCACAGCTAAGTTTGGTGCTAGATGTTCCGTAATGATCAGGGATCGAGCGAAGTGTTCTAAATATTCTTCGTTTGAATATTCAGAAGAAAGATAGCGATGCTTCTAGATCTAAGTGTTTGATCAGCAGGCTGAGATTTCTTAAAAGTTTTGCAAGTTAGTGATTGTGTTTACATTCAAAGTTTGCCAACAATATGACGATTTTAATGGTACTGTTACCGATACCAAGTTGCCGATCCCTGATGCAATAGGCTGATCTCTAGAACGAACGTTTGTTCCACATAGAACTTTAGCTTAAGCAGTTGGTGGGGTGGATTTTTCCGTTTGTAAAATAAATAAATAAGAAACCAGTTCACACCCACGTGAAGCGGACGGCGTTGATTTTTCTCCTAATGGAGCCACAAGACTAATAAACTAAAATAAAGCAAAGGTATATCTGGTTCCATCGCGATCGTTCCACAGTGCTGCAGTAGACATACGTCCATTTGTCTTTGATCATCAGCGTAGCGGTGTAAATAAAAATGGTACTTTATTAAAATTTCTCTTTATAGCACTTACTACAGAAGCAGTAGAAACAGTTTCCTTTGCCAAATACATGTTTTGGATCATTAATCACTCCCATATCTTGTCTGTCGGACTGGCAGGGTTAATAAGAGCGTTACCTCGCTTGTCCACCTTGTATTGCGAACAATGTATTGCAACTACGCTCAAACCTACACTCGCACCGTCGTGCGGAGAAAGTTGTCTCGATGGAAAATGTATGTTATTTTATGCTGCCATTAAAAAGTGGCTTAAAGTGTGAAAGATGGACTGGGGGGGGGGGGGGGGGAGAAAAATGGCGCACTATCTGCTACAACCCCAGACACAAACAAGCCCTACCACCGAGAAGCAGGTTTAACTGGCTTGATTTCTGATGTCTGTTTGGTACTTTGTGCGAATTGCCTTTTCCCCTACGTATTGTCCCTTTCCACCATTGTCTCAATGGTCAATTATGTGTTTCATTCGTGTGTGTGCCACTTAAATGCGTGGTTTTTATTCGCGGTTTGAGCTTTTCCTTTTAAGTCGTCAATATTTTGCCAATTGAATTGAAGCGTAAAATAAATCAGTGAATTATTGCTCTTACTTAATCGCATCTATTCTGTAACTCCAGCCCAACCGACAAGATGTAACAAACATTTAGCACCATTACAGAATAGCCTGTACTTTCTGTTACTCTCGTCCGTCGTATTTTGGCTACTTCCTGTCAGCTTACGAGAGCTCCGATGATTATTATACGCTTTCGCATCTCAAATAAATTATCAACTTTTGGGTGGCTGTAAACCGCCGCCATCCCTTACTACTAGCTTCCACAAAGGTGTCATTGTGCATTGGGCTACTATCGGCACGACCTACTGAAACCACCAGAGAGAAAAAGGAAAGAAGTAAATAAAAACCTCCGCAACTCTCGAAGCGAAAATTGGTGTTAGTGGAATTGGCAATTGGCCATTTTAAGCAAATGTACGATTGAAAGGGTTTTATTTCTTTTCTTTTCTCTGCTCCAACCCTCCAAAGATAAATTGGCGATGGGGCGTGTACGATACTGGATCGCGGAGGGTGGTGGGAAGTTCGGCAGGTTATTGTGTATTACTTCACGCGCGCCTGCCCTGTGTGCACTTAACCACTGCCTTGCTTTTGCTGCCCATTGTCTACTGGCGATGTTGGGCTCTGGGACGCCGTGTGCCCCTGTTGCCTATCAATTTAGATCTTACATAAAATGGCGCTCTTTCTCACCGACCCATTGCCATTGAGAATTAGATGATCCATTCTTTATCCCAGCGGCCCTGCCATTTGGCGAGAGGAGTGCATTATCTGTCCAGCTATTGGAGCATTGGATTGACTGCAAGCAAATTTTGCAAACCATATGACGATCATATTATATGTTGTACATGTTGTAAGTTATATTAATATTTGTATACGAATAAGAGCTCCAAAATCTAAATCTAACGAATATTTTGAATGTCCTGCTAAACACGACTAACCTCAGTTGGTTCCCACCAACAAAAAAAAAAAGTAAGGCCCCAGTACTAACCCAGAAAACAGAAAACACCCACCAAACCGGAACGATCCTATCACCACTGATAAGGAAACCCTGAGCACATACCCCGAGAATGTGTTAAAACTGATTCGTCCACACCGGTCTTCCAGAGCGCGGGGCTCTCCCCAATCGCCTCCAACGAGCATACTATTACGTGATCACAACATTCATCTTGACGGGGTGACTCAACGACAGTTCGCCGAACGCTTTCCTTGCCCACCAAGAGAAAGATCGTCTCAACAACGACGGGTATTTGTATTGTACGGCGGTACGATGACCTCATTTGAACCTGTGCTGTGGGACGCTGATTAGTGGACGCGTGGCGCACGGTACGGCTGGACTTGCCGTTTCCAATATCACTCCCCTTGCCAGCAGACACACGCACATGATCGTTTCTCCAAGTGTAGTCACAGCAGGAATCAGGTTGTTTCCCGAACCGGTTAGTGACAACAGGGCCAACAGGGGAGACGGGACTTTTCCCTCTCGAAGTGTACTCGTTCGGGACCACTGGTCGGGGTCGGCTCAATCGGTTTCCTATGCAAACTGGGTGGTAATTAGAAATTAATTAAAACCCACCGACGTGTGACCGCTGGTGGACCGTCTGGATCAGACAGTACGGAACTAATCATGGTGAAATACGGAAATCAAACCGAGTGAGAAGTGATAAAGAAACCATGCACGTTTGATTACTTGGAAGAGACTGTATTTGAAGTCTCTGAGAATAACAACAAACACTAACGTGGGATTGAGTTTACTAAAGCGCTTCCTTCTACTACGGATAAATACACACACAACATCTTTCCAATGTGATACTTCCATTAGAGAGCCCCCTGTCGTTACTGCTAGAAATGCTTTTAGGTGACGCAAGTCTTGGTTGGTTCTGCTTTTTTTATTATTATTATTCATTTCTGCACACGGCTCAGATAATTGATCTTAACCTTTCCACTCGAGTCCTACAAACATTTTACCCCGTCCTGCCTTCACCTGTATGCGCGATAAAATGGTGATGATCAACAGTAAAGATTTCAAAATCTGCGCAAAGATCAAGGGAAAACTATTCCTGCGGGTAGCGTTGCAGACGAAGAAGATAGCGCTTGATCGTGGCCTTAAAAGCATCATCTTCCACAGTGCAAAAGGTGAAGCTTGGCGCGGTGGAAGTTTATGATCTACCGAAAAGAATAATTGACCACAGCGCGCGCAGAAGTTGTTTATAAGAAAGTGGCAAAGCCTAGAGCTAGAAACCAAACCCGACCCGCGGCAGACATTATCTTTGGGTGCCCCATTACCTTACCATTTATTTACGAGCGTGGCAGTGCCAGCACCCGGTTGCTTGTGGTAGACCTCTCTTCCTTCCCGAACGGGGCCGAAATAGATGGTTTGTCCAATTAATTAGCTCTAGCGAATTGTGGAGGCTTCTGACCTAGATATGCTGGGACATATGCTAGGGGAAGCAATTTGCTGCTCAGCCACCAATCAACACCCGCTCTGACCACAGCATTCTGAATCCAGACGATTCAACGTTTGGGGCGAAACGAGATCGTGCCTTGCGTGAGGCAGTGAGGTGTGGGCTGGTTATAAGTAGGTACGGTATCATCTTCACTGCCCCCAGCAATGGGAGTAGTACACGAAGTGTAAACAAACACTGCGCTCAGCGCGGTCTCAGGTACCGCTGGCAGTCCATTAGTCAGAACCGTTTTGGTGAGGTCTACTTCCCGGCCTACTTTATGTCTGGTAACGATCGGGCGCACATTGCCGGCGATCAATATCGTGCAGAATCGGTACATTCGGTCGATTGAGCAGAAAGACGTGGAGTTCGTGCAGAAAGCTGAAAACAAGGGTAACGGTTCTAGAAATATGCCAAACGGGGCACACTCGATAACGCTTATCCCAACCCCCATTTGGAGCATCCAGACAAGAACGGCTCCAATGCACAGTTTACCGGTACAACGGAGAACGAAACCTGATCCACGATCGATCCAGGCGCCGCCGCACGGTTGGATCGTGGTACCGAAAGATGTAACCTACAGCTTTGTTCTCTGGTTGCAATCGCCCCCCAAAACCTGCAAATTGGGCCGCGAATCGGCATGGAGATGAAATTTCATCCTCCTCCGGCCAATGTTGCTCTCTGACAGCTGACAACTTCCGAACGGGTGTTGGATTTCAATTAATCACCCGACATCCGTTCTATATTTACCATCAGCATTGCACGCTGATTGAAAGGGCAATACCATGCCTTTGATTTCGGTGACACTAAACACATTGGAAAGCTTCTACCGTTGACATTAGGCTATCTTTCCAGACGACTTATTGAGGTGAACGTTTTCTGACTCACACTCGACGACCGTCCTTTGTGGTGTCATTATAACCCAACAAGCATACTTGCACGAGTGCCGAGGATCATCGCCGGGACGGAATGTATGCTAGACACCAAACATAACTAACAAAAACATTTCTGAATGCTGTTTCATATACCTTCTACCACGCCCAGAAGAGATGGCGGGTGGTGTAGTGGTTTGTGTACGCGAAGGCACATTTGCTATTTGCATAAAATCCATCCATCTCACTTCCAACGCGGCACAAAGACAAGGCGCACAAGCCGTGCGAGCGTGAATGATGCTATAAACCAAAGTGTCTTAAGCCGACAGTGTGTCTCTGGGTGCGCTAGCCCGATCACGACGCAACACAGCATCGTTGCTCCGAGGTCTTGGAGGCCTTGACGGTGCTGGGTGGTTTGTCTGATCGTTGGAACCTTTTTTCCTGAATTTTGCAGACGAACACACTCGTAAACTAGACAGATAGGCAATAAGAACAGCGAGAATGGTTCGAGAATCTCTAGCAAGAGCACAGCAGAGCTCGTTTAATTTTTGCTGTACTTGTTGTGTTTAATTATTTTCATTACAACAGTTCAGTTCGGCCTGCTCCCAGGGTCGCCGCTGAGAAGGGAAGTACTGAGCATTTCATCTTGAGGCTGGAACCTTGTTTAATTTTCGGAATTCTTTCCGGTTGTTTTGGAGGCTTCACGCGATTCTGGGTGTAAGTAGAAGGCTATTTTTGTTAATTATTTACGTTGCTTTTTCGACTTTTTATCTCAGCATGGGTCAACTTCTGAACATGTACTTTGAAGGTTACATTTGCGACTTGTTTTTTATTGCAGAAATCTCGTTATCAAATGAAACCAATTTTTTTCACATGATTAAATTATACCTATTCTTCGTAGAAAGTTAAAAAAAGGAAAATTATACTCCTGCCACCCTATTGCACTACTGCTTCACTTTCGCCCACCGTTTGGTGGATTATTTCTCTAATCGCCAGAAGATTGGCTCCGGACACACTCGGCAGCATATCTCGCATTTCCTTGCAGCACACACCACCACCGGCATAGCTTCAGAGCAGCAGGCCCTTTGCTGGCCTGAAATCTAACCATCCACACATGCTTCCCCAACGTGTAGTCGACTCGACTCTGCGCGTTTGCTAGACGCTCCCAACCACCCCAATCATTCCAACCGACCGAGGCAGCAAAATGGTTGAAATTAATACGATTGTTGCACTCGTAAATTGATGTAAATCCATTAAACTTGTTAACGCCGGTCGATTAAGCGCAATGTTTGTTACGGAGTTGCCGTACCGCGGCTCCGGGAAGCCGGCTCTATTGCTGTGGCACTCTTCCTTCTACCACCGTCAAAGTGAAAGTGGTGAGTGTGTGTGTGTATGCCACTGATGCTGTGTGGCCCGGCCATCTTGGGGCCCCCGTACACGGTGGCCGTACATAAAAATGCGCTGGAAAATTATTGCAGCCAAGGGGACAATTTCGCACAGGAAGAGACAGTTTGCAGCTTCGCTGGTCGCGGATCTCTTCTCACCTGCCTGAAGGCGGCGGCATTACGATGAGCTACCGAGCCAGCAGCATGCTCTTAGACGATCCGTTGAAATGTTTAGATTCGTCGTCCAATGCTTCGCTCCATAAAAATGA
This sequence comes from Anopheles arabiensis, assembly GCF_016920715.1. Classification (NCBI taxonomy): domain Eukaryota; kingdom Metazoa; phylum Arthropoda; class Insecta; order Diptera; family Culicidae; genus Anopheles; species Anopheles arabiensis. Next base: position 33,920,214 of record NC_053517.1, read on the forward strand.
TGGACGGTTTCGGTTTCTATAGCGCGCGTGTGAGTGTGTGCGCGCCCATCACGGTTGGGGGTTTTATTTCCGTTAATTAATTTTCTCTGACGTGCGGGCCTGTTGATAGAAAGTGGCCAATAAAGTTTAAAAGCAAATGCCCGATGACAGCACACAATCACAACTCCTAATGGGAATTGTTTAATATCTTTTGTTGGCTTTTTATTTTGCAAACATTCAATCGTGCGTCGCTGTTTCGTCTGTGACATCGCGGGTCAAACTGAAACTACGATTGGTTTGCGCTCATACTGCAGAATACATTAAACTCTGAAACGATCGCATTTAAATTAAGCTTGCATTAAGCTTAAATTACTATAACCCCACAACCGTTTGCCGATCGTTTCGCGTCATAATTTCCGCCATTAAGCCTACGATGTGCTGACTTTGTGGTCCCGGTTCTATCAACAATTATCGGTACAGTCGGGTGTGTGTATGGAGATCGTCAACCATACACCGGAACCTTACCCGATCTCCCAGTTTCCCCCCCACATGGCAGATCTTTAATCCGAATGTGGTTTTGTTATTATGCTTAACTTGTTGTGCTGCTGCCGGCCGGCCTGCCTGTCTGTCAGTCTGGTTGGCCGTTTGTTTGTCTACCACGACCCCAGGCTACGCAACAAATTTCCCAACTCCAATTGTTATGTTGTGCCGGTTTGTATGTAAAAACCGACCACATGAATAGGCGCCAACCCCCCCTGTCCTCACAGGCGAAACTCACTTCGCTGTTCATCACTGTCAAACGGATATTAAGCGGTACAATGACCTCCCGGGTGGGGTGATTTCCGTGCCACCCCGACCGAACCGGCGATCGCTTTAAATGGCCGTCACAGTTGCAGTGATTTTATGTTCATGATTTTGTTTTCCTCTTCACGTCGTCATGCATCCCGAGGGAGAAATTTCCTACCATTAGCTTCTGTTGTGCGCCCGACCGATCATTGCGCCTAATGATTGCGATCGAAGCCAAAATTGGGGAGCGAAATAATGTTACAACAGATTTGGATTTTTATTTTTGACCGTACCCGAAACGTTGTTATGTGTTTCATTTTGGTATGGCGGCTTTGAACGTCCCAACTGCTGTTAGTCGTCAAATGCTCCTCTGTAAGCCGCAGTAATTTAAATGGAATTTTGATGGCCTCCCAATTGGACTCAAATTACCAGGACGTACATTTTTCGATTGATTCGGCTTACTCAATGTATTCTTATTATTAGACGGGGTATACTTAAGTTTAAACTGTTTGGCTTAGTGTGTTAAAGCGTCTCTTCAAAGAAAATCACCTGCAAAGCTTTACGTGTGCGATCCGCTGAAGACACTTGAGAGCCCCTGCGAACACCACGTGCCCGCCGCCGTGTATGATGCGCAGATAACATGAACAGGAAACAATTTACAAAGCCCGCTTAAATCCTTTAAGTCTCTTAACAACACCTCTGTCGGTGTGGTGTGGTACTGCACCCTAAAGCGCACGAGTAGGTAATTAAGTTACTGCGAAGGATTGACATCGGGCTTGCATTTGCGGTCACCCTTGTAGACAGTCAGATGCAGACAGAAAAAAAACCCAAACCACACTGCTAGTCCATAGAGAGGTGTCGTTGTTACCCATGAGCCGCCGAACCTGCTGTAAAATACGTCTTCGAATGCGTTGTTCAACATAAACGCCACCTTCGGGTGCCATTTCACGTGTGCCACACGCCTTCGTCGCCGTGCAGACGTTTAGCAAAACGTAGCTACACGCTGTGCTGTTCACTTTAGCAAGATTGGCACCATCAACACCGCCACCCAGCACTCATTCCTCGTTTCCTGTGCTTTTTGCTTCGTGGGAATTGCGTGTGGCACAGCAACGTCACCTGCAGTTTACCTAGACGCTTGGGTTGGCTGACGGTAAGAGGGACAAGTTTGCGTTTGCTGTTGGTGGTAGGTACCCCTCTTTTCTGCAGGCAGGTTGAAGGCCGACCCCTGACCGGATCGTGTCGTCGAAGCAGTGAGCATTGCTGGGCACTTTGAAGCAACATGGACAAATATTGAATGCGAACCTTTGTAGCTACCGAATAATATGAGATTGCAGTTGTTTATTGGGCCATCTGTATTTCAGCATAATTTTGAAATTTTAATCTTAGGAGCCATAACGACAAAAGTACTAGACGATCCTGCTTCTTCTACATGAGATCTTATGTTCTCATCTCATCTGATCTTCTCATTGTACGTTAATCCTTAGCTATTAATTTATTTACTAATTTTACGCACTCTCATGTGAAGATCATTGCATTGCATAAATCAATTCATCAAGGATTGCAAAAGCGCGTTACTAATTCTTTGACTTTCTACCGTCGACTTGGTACGTCACACGTGCGAACCTCTGCAACAGACGCATACGTCCGCTTAAAACGAGCCTTTCACTTTCTTCGCAAGCTGGTGGCCTACAATATTGAAACACACCACCACCAACTACAACAACCAAAAAGACCTTAAAAAAGGGCTGACCTACAACACAAAATCCGTACAAAAAAACCGGGAGCAATTTGATCGGAATCAATCTGTGCTGTGTAAATCACTTCTCGTTAGCTGACACCGGCATGACACCGCCTGACGGCTGATCTACACCGGACTTCCGGTGTTATTGCGCCGACCGAAACGTCCCAAAACCGGCTAACCTCTTACGCCATCGCGAGTGTTCGGTGGCTTGAGTTGCTGAAAATTTATTTCATCTCCATTCGCTATTGAAATGGATTGAAAATTTATTTCATCTCCATTCGCTAAAACAGATTACCCCCTGTCCCCCGGGTTGCCAAACCGATTCGTTCAGCTCACCCTCAGGGTAGGCCCCAGCAGAGTTATGAGCTCTTACAACTACTACTACTACTACGGCGCGTGTGTAAGCGTTTAAGGTGCACCTAGAGTTACGTGCATTGCTGGCACTCTTTTGCTCCAACCATCCTAACCGATTGATTGGATTGGCCCCGTCGGGAATGATTTAGCACCAAGCGGGCCAAACCCCGCTCCCAAAGCTGTCAATAACAAATAGCGATCGACTCAAATGATTGGTAGACAGGGGCGGGTTTTTATAAGACGATCAACAAACCATTCGGCTGCAATTCTTAGCGCGTTCGTACACTGTCCAAACATTGACTTGTGATTCATTTCCCTTTCTTTTTGTTCACTCCGTCGTGTGTTTTTTCTTCTCTTTCCTTTTAGGGTGCGTCCGGTCCGGTTCTCTTAGACGAAGCGTCGAGGAATTCCATGCTCCGGCCTAGCTAGTGATCACAACACGACCGCAGTCTTCCCTCTGTGTCCCCCACTTTGCGCTTGGTGTTGTGGTACGTAATTTTATATTCAATCTACTAAGAGTAGCGTTTAACGTTTTTATAAATCGGTACTGACCACGGTAGCAAAGTGTGATTTTGGGTATATTTTCCAGCGCGCCCAGCATTGACCGGTGCATAAATATCCACTTGGTGTGTAGTGTTGTTTCAAGCGGAAGCACGTTTTAACTGCGACTGGCCTTGGCTTAAGGCGATAGGTAAAGCATAATGACGGGTCGCCGCTCGGCATCAAAAAGCAAGCTACGGAACGTTTCCGATGTATGATGGGAAAATTATTACTATATTGTTGTCATTCTTCATGCTGCCGGGGTTAGTGGGGTTTTACGCTGATTCGAGCGATGAATTAGACGGAAATGGAGTTTCATTAGCAAGGAAAATTCATTACCTCTTTAACTAGGGGAATTTTGGGGATGAAGCAGTTTCTCACGTATTTTGCGTTCGCTTCCTCATTGATTGTTTCCGTTCTTGGCGATTTGTTGTTCCTTTTTTCTAGTCTTTTATGACGAGATACTGATTGTCTGTTTTTCATAGACTTTTGGTGAATCAATTTAACAAATACTCCCATCAATTGTGCTTAAATAATTAAGATATAACCCTCTTGCAATAACAGAATCTTAGTAGAAAGATCATCCAAAAACTCTTTGGCGCGTATTGAAATTGCGCAACAATTTGCACTAATTTGTAAATACTTAATACCAACAGCAAAGGTGGATGAAAGCTTTCGCAATTGAAACCATTTCCCAGCGTCCCTATCCAACAACCATCATCAGGTTGGGAACAGTTGCGGTTGCACACTTTCTTGCATCATCTTCTGCCACTACTTTCAAATGTTTATGACTGATGCGGCGATACGATTTTCCCAATTTAACACCCATAACACCATAACGTTTGCCGCCGTTCCCTTGGACGCGTTCAAAGTGCACCAGGGCAGCGCTGTGCGCACTTTCCTCGGCGTCAATCAAATCCGCCATATAATCAAATCGATGCCATCCAAACCATCCTTCGTCCAATTTTGTTGCGGGTGGGCCAATCCAGCGGGGTCCGTAAGTTTATGGTCCGGGTGGAATTTCGGACTCACAGTTTGTTTGGTGGACCACACCGCCGGGGTGGTCTCCCTGAAATGGATTCAAATTTCTTCTGCCGTCGGCAGTCGCGCAGTTGCGAAACATCACTCCCCTCACGGCGATCGACGAACGGGATGCAACGGGCTGAATGGTGGTGTTTCGTACTTTTTCGTAACATGTGCGTGCGTTAGCGATCCGCGCTTGATCGGTTTTATTATTATCATGTTTTGTTTTTTTTTTTCTTGGAAGAAAGAACGCGTTCGTTTTCGGGACTTTTCGGGAGGGTTGGTGATGCTGTGCGTGATCTTTGACTGCTGCTTCCGCGATCGCTCGATCCGGATGGATGGAGTGTTGAAAGCGTTTTGGGGGATGAATGGTATGATACTAGGCCATCATTTCGACAGAACCATCGAGTTTACGACACTGGTCGGGAGATTACTCTTGATCGTCTTGTTAGAGGTGGCGTTCTAAGCATATCAGCAAAATTTCAACAATATGGTTCGTTTAGTGGATTTTAATATGGTTAAATGAACCCTTTTGATCAGCAAAAGCAGCTTACCTTGGAAAAAATTCTGCTCATTTTTGGACTTGTTGTTCCAAATCGTTTTTAACAATAAATCAATTTTAATATAAACAATATATAATTAACCTAATGATACTGTTGGCAATAATCGTGTTAAGTGTACACATGGGAGGGCAATTTAATTGTTTCGTGTCGTATTTTTTCCATTGTAAACGGAATTTTCGCGAGTGACCAATTAAGCACTCCCCTGCGAGTGACGTCGCATACCGTAAAATTTAGGTTGCCATCCCCTTTAATGCTTGCTGCTCCATCGTGAAGTGTTAAGCCAATACGATTGGTTTGTGGCCCAATTTTTGCCTCGTTCCATTACAACGACGTATCAACACGACCCTTTTTTTACGACCAAAGTGTGGTTTTCACCGTGCCCCACGTGTCCGGCGCGCGCGCGCACTGGTTGATGCATAATTAATTGACCCACAGCACTGTAATTGATTTTATGAGCCCGAAATCATTCCGTTCCGTTGTTTAACTTAATCGCAGAAGGTTTTTTTCTGTGTGTGAAGTTACTGGATACGCGTTGCTTCCTCTCATATCTCGTTAATTGCATTTCATCACATTGGCTATGCGAGTTCGGCGCGATCGACGAACCCGGCCAAAACGAAACACAATGCTGCACCAGCCGCCCCAGACTTGAGTGAGTGTTTCTTCGGATGGTATGGTTTTCTTTCCCCAACGCTATCAATAATCATCCCTCTGCGAAAAGATGCCGCACACCGATCGCGAAAAAGCACCGAAACACACTGAACGCTATGGGGGAGTAAGCGGCGAGGGGTATGCCTTGAGTATGCCCGCAGGGGTCACTCCGTATAAAAGAAAGGAATACACACGATACGATGCCACTGCCGGGGGTGGCCTCTTTTCGGACACACGGGGCATTTTATCGTTATCTTCCCCCATACCCTGTTCGCGGTGATAAATGACCATCGTGTGTGCCGGTGTGTGTAGCTACATGGGGCTTTTCACGTCAGAAGCTGCGGCAAACAGTTCGAACAGTCGGTCCAAGTGCGTCCCGTCCCGTCGTATGACCTGCTTCGTTTCGGTAGGATCGTTATTGTTGTCCTATTTACGGTAGACGCTGAAGATTGGTTTTGGATTTCAAGATGTGTTGGTTTTGGTTAGTTCCTAAGTAAGTCTATAATTCTAGCAGCTTAAGCGAAAGACATCTAAAGTGATGATCATGTTGCAAAATATTGGGAATTAGTATAAAAATGAACATAATAAATCAGGAAGCATTAGAAATGAAACAATGACGAAAAATAATGTAATTGATAAAACAAACACATGAATAGATCATTCTCTAACATTAAAGAACGAAGGTGATAATGATACTATCATGCACTGTACTACTTTAAATTCATTCTTTTCCATGCTATGACTCATCCATTCTTTCTTCTGCAAAAATTCGTTTTACATCTTTCCTCTCCATACGATCGTCCATTGTTGTGAATCACCGATCGTGCGCGTTGAGTTGTGTTTTACCATCCCGCCACTTGGATGAGCTGTTTTATTAAAGCATCTTTAGTGGCCACTTTTCTTGGCTTACTCACGCCCCAACAACAGCAGTTCTTCTCTGCATCCAGACGTACCTCGCGTACACATAGCCCAGAACCAGACACGGTTGGTTTACATAGTGATTGTAAAAGTAAACACGCGCTACACTCGGGCGATGTTGGTTGCGCTTGAATTCCTTTCCAGCTGGTGTACGATTAAATTGAAGTTGTCATTACATCCGCGGTACAAGCTCAATAAGTCTATTCTATCGACAAAATTGAGTCATATTATAAAGCAAGGTAAAAAAAAACGAAGAACGGATACAAACTACCTGAGCCTAACGTCCCTTGCAAAAGAAAGCATAAGAAAACACGGCCTCAGTTTAAACCCCCCAACCAGCGCACGTAGTCAAGTGGATGAAACACATTTGGTTGAATGTGTAATATATGGGTGCAAAATAATTTATTCCCCGCTTCGATTCAGCCCATACAGCCGTACCACGGTTGAGTGAAATGGAGTCGAGCAGGCCAGTAAGAACACGCCCCGACCCCGAGTAGGTAGAGAGAGAGAGTCAGTGAGTCGTGGACGCTTCCCCGCCAAGAGGGCTGTGAGTCATCCAAGTGTTCCATGTTCCGCGGCACTGACCCAACGATGGTCATTTTTGCGCGTCCGCATCCATCCACCCTCTTGATGGTTCTGTGACGGCTGGCTGATAGGGAGAGTGCGTAAACTTGGTGGTACGTGAGCAGCCGTTGTCCGGTTGTCTGGCATTTGCTGCTGATTGGCGATGCATTCGTTATCGGACGGTGCTTGAAAACGACAAACCCGAAGTCAAGGGAACAAGATTACGTGGGTGAAGACGTTCTAGCAAGGAAGAGGCAACAAGAAAAGACATTAAACTACACTTTACTTAAACGCATGCGTGAGGTGGCTATTGTAATTGGTACAGAGAGAAGAAAAAAAACGATACCATGATTGATTAGTGCAATGCTCTTCGTGATATTTCCGCAAATGGCAAATGTAATCGTTGATACTTGTTTGATAGGAAAGGTGTTCCAAGATCCAAGATAACAAAAGTCTCATATGTTAAACGAAATCAAACGAAAACGATTCGGACATTCTGATACAATAGTGGAACACAACGGACAAGCTGGACCTGGAGTAGCCTTATTCTTTTTGGCCGTGATGACCTACACAAACATTGCTGGGGACTAAATATGCGACTTCTGAGTCGAATTTGAATATAATATCCTTTGTCGGTGCTACAGTGTGTGACTGTCCGGATGAGAATTGATTCCGTTCGGTGTTGTAGGAGTCGGTGCGCCTATCCAATGATCCAGCGGGCTGTTCTCACGGAGGTAGGGCTAAAAGCATACCTAATGAAGTATAAATCACCAATGTGTAGCGAATGTTGTACTATTAAGGTACTATTACAAGTTGACGCAAACTTGTAATAGTACCTCATATTACTATTCAAACTGGATTCAAACACGTCTCGTAGTCCGAATTATGCGGATGTCAGATGTATGCATTTGCTTAGAATGATTTGCGTAAGCGTGCTGGAAATGAAACCAAATCACTTGCTCCTCGACCTAAATCTTAAGCGAGCAATGTTTTGATACACCTTTCCACCAGATACACACAGTCCCGTTCCCTTTTTGCCTTCCTTCCGTTGCGAATCATAGCACATTCAACCGGCAATCCTGTTTCGTGCAATTGCGGCCAATAATAGCAACCAAAATCAGGTCATTTCTGCATTCCCCCACGGTGGTGGTGCCGCATGGAGCATCAAGCACAGCATCAGCGAATGCTTGTTCGTGCTGTAGCTTCTCTCAATATGAATGAAGTCCAGTTAGCCAAAGACACAGCTTGTAACTTCTAATGCGTACGTTCGATTGTTTTTCCACGGTTGAACGATCATCCAGGGAAGGGTGATGGCTTCAAGTGGTACGCCGCTTCCAAGTAAATGTGTGTTTTTTCGTACTTTCCCTTCCGCACGGTCGAAAGTGGTGCCGTCCGTGCTCGAGGCGTTCGAAAATTTTCCGAATTCACTTTCGCTAAATCGGAACACGAGGCATCCGAAATGGCATTTTAGGAAAACTCGAAAACAATGTGCGACGGCCGCGGTGGCAGCGGCAGCTCTCTTCTCCGCATATCTGTACCGGCTGAGCGGGCATGCAATAAAATCGGATGCAACCATCTTTATAGTGTAAACAAATATTGCCTGCATATTCTGAGAGCAGAAAGGGTGGATATGTTCCAGTGGGTACGGCATGATCGTGCAGCACCACGCTCTCCCCCTCACAGAGAATTGCTTATGGCCGCAACGCACAATGCGAACATTCTCCCGTCTGGTGGGTAAGTCTTCCCCACCATATCTGCAAAAACGGCGGGTGCATTTAGTGCAAAAATTGGAAAGTTGCCCATTCGACCACGACCCTAGAGGTAAAGATCAGGTGAAGAATCGGATCGTTAAAGGAAAAACGGCCTCCAAACTATGACCAGACGATGCTCCCACTACACGACGCCATTTCAGTTTTACGTGCGATCACGTTTTATTCTCGAGACAGTATCTGTGTCTTGTCCCCTCTCGGCACCAACATCATGTACTCGTTTCAAAAACTGACTGTACCACATTTGCTTTACCCTTTTTGGGAGTTGTTTTGCCAATCCCGAATTCATCCTCCAAAATACATCAGTCACCGGGGCACTGTTGTGAGGTTGTCGTGACCCACTTTCTGGTCACGTTTATTGCGCGACCCGGGACAATCAACCGGGACGCAGGAGCAGTGCACGGTCTCGCTTCCAGTCAGCGTCGCCCTACTTATGACCTGGGTACACCGGGAGTACTTGAACGTGTACTACCGTACATACCATTAATTAGATTAATGATATTTGTAAAACAAGAGCGCGAGTTCGCTATCGTAGAAACCGACAGCGTTCCGGATTTATCGCGCTCAGGCAAAAACTGGTCAGTCGCTTCAGAACTTCTTCGTACCACACGCGCGTCCTCCGGTGACAACGAGGCAGAAAGGTAAACGAAAACAGGTCAAATCAAGTGCTGCAGTGTACGGAGCTTTTGCTGATGATCGTCGCGTACATGGCATAGCTACTTCAGCTGCATAACGACGGCAGTCTGTTCAAACTCACGCTGCGGCTGGAAAGGAAAGGAAACACAACATCTCTTACCCCAATAAAACTTGATTCTTGCCTCCGAAACCTACACTTCCTGGACGATAACTTGTCCCGGCATTCTTGCAGCCATCCCTCTTGTACGTCTGCGTAAATGAGTGGACCTTGTTGGCCCACCGACATTGACGTGTGTACTAAGCTTCTCACAGCCATATAGCTTCATCTTCCTGGTGCCCTTTTTCCGGTTGAACCGGTTTTTTGTACCTTCCTTTCAGTTTCGATGCCAACCCTTTGCCGGAATCCTGAGGCTCTCCATTCTCCAAGGCGTATGGTGTCCATCCACTTCTTGCAATGTGTTAATTGAAGTCGCTTAATTGTCTTAGGCCGATTGGGTCAGCTTATGGTTCGCGGTTTCCGCATCCCCAACCTCCGCTCGTTTGCCACGTGCCACCACCGCATGCGTGTTTCAAATCTATCCACACTTCTTTCGGGGGTGTTTTTCTTCTCCTCCAACTCTGCTTCGTACGTGCGTGAAAATGTTAATTATCATAAATTCTCTGTTATGTGCGCGCGTGCGGCGGAAGTGCACGGAAGTTGCGCTTCTCGAACCCGAGATAGTGTGGTGCCTTTTCAACCATTACGAGGAGTAATTTTTGCATATGATCGGGTGTACGTACCATCTTCGCCACCACCACCACCATCGACATTGAATCCGGAACGTGTTGAAGGGGGGAAGGGAAGAAGCTCGCTTTTCGGAAGAGGCAACACAAATTAAACGGAGAAGCCGCCGCAACGAATTGTGGTAATATAATCCAGTAATGGCGATCTTAAAGGCCGTGTAATAGCCATGAAATTGTGCTGTTGTGGAAATGTTTTGTGCAGGGAAACGGGGCTTCTTCTTGAAGAAGTGAGTAATCAAAACTGCTTCGACCCGAAGTTCGATGATTCGTCCGCGGATGGCGAGTGTTTGTGTATACGTAAAACTATGATTTGTGAATGAGTTGCATGTAATGTTTTTCACATTAGGATGCATTGATCAGGATCATTTATCTATAAGATAAGCTTTCAGGGGAGTTATAGCACAGAGACATACAAATCTAACTAATAGTGTTGTTTTGGAGTTTCCAAGAAACGTTAGCATCCGATGACCGTAGAATAAATTATTAAGTACTGTTCACTGTCTTGAAATGATTCATTTTCATAAATTGAAAATGTAGACTTTCATCTTATGAAGTTCATTAATTTCACGACGGGATCGTTAAATTGTTCATATTTGAGCTATAAAAATATAAGACTTTAAGAATGCCTATTATCGATACTAGTGATTGGTAAAGTTGGTAAAACTCCGGAATCAACTACGATCCGACACCGATAAATTCGGAATCGACTCCGGAAGGTAGGTCCGCGCTGCAATATCGCCCGGAGACGTTCGGAGTCTTCTGGAGTCGTCCGGAGTTGTCCGGAGTCGTTCGGAGTCGTTCGGAGTCGTCTGAAAGGAAATGTCTGATCACAAACACATTAAACTACACGGCTCCTGTTGACCGATCAATTCCAATTCCGAACGACTCCGGATAATTCCGGACGACTCCGACGACTCCTAACGACTCCGATCGACTCCGGACGACTTCGAACGACTCCGGGCGACTCTGAACGACTCCGGGCGACTCTGAACGACTAAGGGCGACTCCGGACGACTCCGGACGACTCCGAACGACTCCGATTTCAGGCGGATCTAGTGGTTCCATTTTGGCGGAGTCGGAATCGGACTAACAGTAGTCGGAGTCGGATCGCAGTCGTGGGTTCGATCCAGAGAACACATCACTAATCGATACACTTCGATCGTAAGCTGCATTTTCAATCCCTCCAATACCATTTCCACATCGTCAAGTGCATGCTAAGTCTATTCCAATCAGTAATAGAAGCTAGAAATTATTGTAAAAATAAGTTATTGGCATTTCCAATATTTGCATCTTTTGTTGATTTGTCTAGAGAAACCCTGTAGAAACCCTCACTGAAGTGCTCATTATTTTCGGTAACCCTTTTGTTTCTCCCATTAAATTCGACCCGATTCGATCCACTTTACTCACTCTCGCGAGCCGAAAGTTAAACACTTTTCCCGATTGCGAGAGCATCATCGTCTGCTGTTGTGTTACATCGCAACCGATCTTCAAAATTCCAGATGAAGATCACTTTCCTTCAGCTTCCTGGTATCCAGGTACGGTTCGTTATTGTTTTGCTAATGTTTTCACCCTACCTTGGCTGCAACCTTGGAGTTTGTATCGATTTGGAGTTTGAAGATCTTCTTCAAAACCCCGCAAAAGTGAGTTTGCTTACACTCACTCACCACGCCAAACGGCTGGGTCCAGGTTTATCTTGGCGTTTGCTATTGTTCGACCGAGCGTTCCGGTTGCAAAGTTTACTTAATTTTATCTTTTGCATAACAGATAGTGGAATCACGCTGTGAATCACCCTGGCGAAAGGTAAAAAAACAACACGGCAAGAAGGGGAAACACTTGGCTTTTCCAGTTCAAGACGCGTTGATGAGGAAAGGTGGTGTGTAGTTGGGTTTGAATTCTTTTTTTATTCCTTTTATTTTTTAGCAAACACTCCATCGGTCGACTGATGACCGTTCGGGTGGCCGCGAAAGCAACGAAAACATCTTGCAATCGTCTGACTCACAGGGCACCATAAGACGGCTATAGGGAACCCTGTACGTTGGTGTGTGTTTCCTCATCCATTGCGGCGCTGGACGCTGGAGAGACGATCGTACGAAATTGTTTAATGTTTAACACCACCCAGCAACATGGGTAGGGTGGCGCTTAACCTTCCGTTTGGTGTGCTGCTGGCTCCCGTTTGTGCTGTGCCGTTGGTGGTAGTGTTTTAACTTTCTTTTCCACCACCCTTCTTCCTCCCAGTCTTTTTGTGATGCTGCTACGAGGTGTTACTTGTCTCCCCGTGCGAGGTACGGGGGCTACACCAGATACATTTACATTTACTTGTCGTGAAGGACAGGTACTCCCCCGAAGACGACTACGATGACGACGGTCACTTTGCGCCATCCCCATGGTGCTACATTTTGATCCCCGTAGTAGTACACCCATGGGGAGAAAGTTGCATAATTTTTATGCTTTGCTGGTGGCTTTCAACATGCGGAACTGCACCCACAGCACACCGCGAGTCGCTTGGAATTTGGAAGTGAGGCACGTTGATTTCTTCTTTTCATTTAACACTAAATAGCGTGTCAAGTGATGAAACTGGAGCTTGTTGTTTTTTTTTGGCGACAAACACTCCTTTACTTCCAAAAGCGGACAGTTGATAGGTAATGTTCAAATGTTGGTACAAATTTGTTGCACGTTTGCTCCAACCGGTCGAGGTTATGCAATGGCGCGTGTGTGGCCACAATAAATAGTGCACACCTCTTCTTCTCGGCGGCCAATCGCGCCCAACAGGGGGCATTAATCGACGCTGCGTTTTGGCTACGAGTGGCAACGTACATGGAAACCAAACCATCGCCATTCCGCAATGTAAATGACAAGCACGCACACACGGCACAACCTTAAGCGTCGTAGTACGCGCACGCCTGAAACGGTCGCGTCGTCGTCATCTAATAATCACGCTCTTCTTATATGGGAATAAAAGTAAAATCGATCAAACGGCGCTGGTGTACAGATATTCAGGTGCGTGTGTGTGCGCCTGCGTTTATGTTGTGTGGTGCGTTATTACGCGTATGGTGCGTCGCGTACATCTAGACAGCGTGGGGCAGTGCAGCATAGCTACCATCAGCGCACGACAGCTCGTGTAGAGCATGCGAAATTAGCAACAGAAGAGGCTACTATGCTCAAGATGCTGAACCAAACTAGAGTACCACCAGCATGGGAAGAACTCGAAACAACGGCGAGCTTATGGAAACAATACATATGCGCTGGTGTATAAAACGCGTCGATCGAACAGTACACGTGACACCGAACCTAACTGAACCGTAAAACCACCTAAGGTATACAACTATTAATTGTGTTTGTGTATATGTGCGATTCTCCGTCTCTGACTCTGGTGCCACGTGGGATGGGAAACGTAAATTCAAATCTGTCCAGCACCGTGCAAACGGCACCGATCGATCAGTCGTTTGTCGGTCATGGCTTTTCCGCATCAGTGAACAAACGGGTACGTGCTGCACAGTGCTTTTGAAGTGCTCTCATGTATATGATAGTGGAAATTGATCTAAATATTTAAATGTCGAAAATATAATTTTATAAGAATTCTATTACTGATGATCGTCAGTACTGGTTTGGTTGGCCTTTGTTATCGGGTAATATGCAGTCCCGATAAAGAAATATAAAATCTGTAATTTGTACAGAAATACTGAGTCAAGCTTTAAAAAAATTGGACCAAAAGATTCATTAGGGAATACTCATTTCCAATACTAACTGCCAAGTCACAAAGTTCAATACTAACAAAGTCACAAATTAAGGATACAAATAAATTTAGGCACCGATTTGCAGTGCACGTTCAGACATTGGAGAACAAGTAGGGAAGTATAATGACACATTCGGTTTTTTTACAAACCTGATCCCACCTCTTTTTGAGACTTAAAATTTCAATAAAACGCAAAAAATTAAACTGTTAACTGGCTTCCCCCTTAAAACGTTAACGTTCACACAGTATCACACTTTAATTTCGAAGCACGTTCATCTCACGACGGATGGATCGATTGATGGGCGAGTTGGGTGAAGAATCGGGAACGTAATTGATAGAGAAGCGTGCAAAGAATTTAATTAAGATTAAGTTTCTGCTTCCCTTTGTGTATGGATGATTTTGGCTTGCTTTGTTAATCTTCCTAGTTACCGAAATTTCCTACCACTCCACACTATTCTTGGCACTGCCATTCGAACGTTCAGCCCGATCGATCGTAGGCACATTCAAATCGGGTCTGAAATTAAGCCTCAAAACGGCATGTAGTTGTTGCGCCGAGACCTTCAACAGTTTCACTTTCATACGTTAGATCTACCACACACACACACACACTCACACAAACGAGATCATGCAGATCACTTGCTATGCTAGTGGATTTATGATCAATTTTTCACATTTAACTCGATTACCGTGCCTTTCACTCGCTCGGTCGTTCGATGCATTCTCAGCTTTGTGGCCTTTTGTTTGCTACTCGACAGAAGTGTATGCTGTCGGAACGTGTGCCCATGAATCGGACCAGCATCAATCACCACGTAAGACATTTTTCTTTTATAAAATAGAAGAATCAAATTGTGTTTTGCTTTACATTCGAACCGCTTTTAACCACAACACGCGTGCGAATAAAAACGCCCTCATCGCTAGGCATTGATGAATGAGGTAAATAAAACCCTTTTAAAAAAAAACCTACGCCAACGCCAGCAAACTACGCACTGTTTTCGTATGACCCCGAACATAGCTGTGGGGTCTCTGTTTTGGGTTTGTGGGTTTTTTTTTTCTTCACCCTTTTTCGCTTGCAAATGCTTCAGTTTAGATCTTTTTACCTTACCACTCTCCTCCACTTATGGAAAGTTCAGCTCAGCTGGTGGAGCACGACATTGAACCCCCAGTCCTAATTGCAGACATGACTGGGCCATTTGTATGTGTGTGTGTGTGGGAGATTCGAAAATTATGAAACGAAAAATGGAACAAAATGTGCAGTAATAGTTACCTCAATGAAGACGCTCATTTACCGACATCCGGCTACGTGCTGCTGCGAAGTGATCTCATCTCAAGTTTTCCCTTTTCTATCATTTAAACTTACGCTTGCACGTTCAAGGTCATATCAGAGCGCTTTGGAAGCTTGCCATGCAAAGCATAATCGTTTCTAAAGCCACCTAATTACTACCTCTTACTGTTGACATTGTCTTTCTTATGCACATCCCGCTAATCGATCCATATCCGTTCACTTCCGCTTGCAGGATCAACACGCCAGCGGAAAGCGCACCACAACGCAGTCGTCGGATTCGCATTCGATCCCGGTAACGGACACAGCTGCCACCGTGGAGCAAAAGCACGGCCAGACGATTACCACCGGCAAGAAGATGGCCAGCACGGGTGACATCTGGCTGCAGTGGTTCTCCTGCTGCTTCCACCAGCCGCAAAGCCCGCGCCGTCGGAGGCACCATCAGCGCCTGCGAATAGATCGATCGATGATCGGCAACCCGACCAACTTTGTACACACCGGTAAGTGCTTTGGGACTGGAAGTGTTGATTAGTGTGGCATTATACATTAGTAACTCTTTTTTTTTCATTTTGCCTTTTCGGTTGCACAATTGGTTGCAGGTCACATTGGCTCGAACGACGTTGAGCTAACCACGAACCATCTGTCTGTGTTGCAGAACCAAATGCAAAGTAAAGGAGGATACGAGATGAACTCGCTTAGGTTACAGGTACGTTGGGAGGGGATGGGTGCAAAATCTGTATCGAAGGTGAATGAATTAAATTTTTTGCTAACTCCATTGCAGACTTGCTGATATTTGCTAGCTTTACAAGTAGATACCAGTACGCAGTCATCGTGAAACAAGCCTATGTTAATGGATAGCGGATCATTCTACTACACACCCGCTGCCGAGTCAAAATACTTCGCACTAAAATATGAACCGGGCAGGGACGAAACTCCGAGACGCAGCAAATGCAATGGATCCACATTATTGATGGAGAACCACGTGTGCTTAAAATAAGATTGAAAGAAAAAAAGATCATCTTCTACATTTTAGGATACCACAGATATCAGAGCTTCAGATTGAGTGAAAATTTCACCATTAAAAAGAAACTAATTCCGATAGCAATATTGTTTCCCCTGGTGCGAAGGGCGTCCAGATGCGACATTTGCGCCCTGACTCGTCATTGTACATTTGTAAATAGCAGCTACGTTGATATTATCTATCGTTTTCACTATAACTTTTATTTGTTTAACTAGAGAGAGAGAGAGAGCAGCAGCAAAGGAAAACGAACAAGAGCACTAAAAATGCAACAAAAACTTATCTTGTTTAATAACACACTGCCAGACACACAAAAAAAACAGAAACGATCCAACCAAGAAGGACCAAGAACGATTTCTTTTCGATCTTCAAATAACACGTTACTTCCTTCGCTCTGCTAGATCGATAAGGCTACATAGTGGTTAAGTGAGAAAGGGAACAGCACGGCATCACAGCTCTGATTTTTGCAAAATTGTTACGATATGATATATCGTGTTCTCTTTTCTATTCATTAAAACAATGGACGTGCGTTCGTAATATAGTTCTGTAAGCCGACAAACCGGACGTGAGCGATAGCGTGTAAAAGCGGCTAATGTGCTAACAGATTGTAGGAAATTAAACAAACATATTTTCACATAAAACGCCTTGCAGCCGAGTTTTTACTAAAAAATTGATGACAAAAGCAAAGCTCAGTTTGATTGTATTTTTTTTTTTTTTTGTGTATGCTTATTCTAAACTAATATGTAAATTAATACATTGTTGGATTTTGAGATAGGCAAAACACACCCGCAAGTTAGGCAATGAATTAACAACGCCTATGCACAGGCAACACGCATTACATATATTTTCCCATTAGACGGAAATCCCATTTAAACCAGTTTAAACAGAATCCAGCTGGAATAGTGCCAACGCAACAAGAATTTAACTAGAAAATGTATGTATCCCTTAAGCGGTTAACTAGTTCCTCCTTCAAGATTTTGGTGGAAATTGCTCTTCAAGGGAAATTTGATTCTCATTAAAAGTGGTAAGAACTCTTTGGTAAATTACGTAGTTAGATAAGCGAAAATTTGCATCGAGGTGCCAGCCTTTTTCAAGACATTTGATCGGGAGTATTGATCCCCTTTCTTAATACAGTCCACGAGACGGAGTAGGCCGTTAAAATCTACAAACATATTTAATTAATATACAACCGTTTTTCTCTTGCATGTGGGAAATGTGTTTCACCTGGATGACAAAATAATGAAATAAAAACAATTGATAATATGCATAGGTGCCTGTATTGACAAGCATAACAAACGAAATAATCCAAATAAAACCCCTTTTAAAAGTTTCGGTTTATTATTTGCGTATTCTCAAATAAAATTAAAACAAAATTCGCACACTTTCCCAATTTTATTTCGCCCTCACCGAAATCGTCCACCAACTGCCAAATCGAATGTTTGCCAAAACTGACAGCTGTCAGTGACGGCACCATTTGCGAAATGTTTGTGCTCGCTCGCTCGTTTCGGCGCCCTTCCAACTTGCTTGCGCTTTCACCCGGCCATTAAAAAAGTGTTTGCATAGGAAAACTGCACGTAAATTGCGATACTTGTCGCTGTGAAACAACTTGCCACTCAACACATTCCAAACGGGTAAGCTATAGGGCAAACCGTCCCCAATGGTGCAGGGATTGTGGAACGGTAAACGAAAACCCGCTTACACCGGTGAACCATCGCAAACAAGCTCTGTTTTGGCGCAAATTTGATCGGGACACTGTTTTGCCCCCTTTTTCCATCCCTGCTTTAGCTCGTTTGGTGTTCCTTTGCTGTACTGCTGTGTGAAACAAAATGTCGCAGCTCGCGGACCTGAAGGGATACGTCAGCTACGCGCTGGACTGCACCCGGTTCCGCCTGGTGCGCGACGAGTCGGATGTGGAGAACGAGGAGCTAGTGTTTGCGCCGGAGATGGCGCACCAGATATTTGGCGAATCGGAGAGCATCTTTGGCTACCGCGACCTGAAGATCGAAATCATGGCCTCGGCCGGTCCGCTCGATCTGTACTTCGACATTAGCTACGCGAAGAAGGTCGAGGAGCTGCAGACGGAGGGCCTGAAGGCGGACGATGTGGAAAAGTCGCTGGCGAGCATAGTGGAGAACGCGAGCTACTACACAAATTTGGACGAGTTCAAGCGTGTGCATGCGTCGAAGGCGCCCTCCTTCCGGCCGGTCGGTACGAAGGTGGACGAGTTCAAGCATCCGCTCGACGGGACGGAGCCGGGCTCGCGCACGTTCGAGGTGTACGTATCGAGCGCGGAAGATGCCGAGTACATGAAGTTCCATACGCGGCTGGAGATGTTTTCGTTCTGGTACATCGACGGGTTCAGCCGGGTGGAGATTGATCCGCTCTGGCTGTTTTTCACCGTGTACGAGCGCTACGAGCTGGAGAATAACAACGGGTCGGTGGAAGGCGACGTGTCCAACGTGCGGTACGCCACCGTTGGGTACGTGAGCGTGTACCAGTACTACTCCTACCCGAACAAGGTGCGGCCACGCATTAGCCAGATTCTGATACTGCCCCCATTCCAAAAGCTGGGCATCGCGACGCGACTGATCAAGCATGTAGGTATCAATTTACTTTCGGCGAGCAAGGCACATTTTGTGAGTCGTTTATTCCGTATCTTTCCCCCCTCTTCAGAGCACGTACGATTACTTCCGCAAGAAGGACAACATCACGGACATCACGTTCGAGGAACCGATCGAGGCGATCCAGCACATCCGCTCGGTGGTGGACGCGAGACGGTGCAAGCAGCTGCCCGCCTTCACGCGCGAAAAGCTACTGGCCGGCTTCTCGAAGGAGATGCTGCATGCGGCCCGCGAAACCTACCTCATCAATCCGAAGCAGTGCCGGGTGGTGTACGAAATCCTGCGGCTCGGAGTCACCGACCTCGACAACGAGGAGCAGTACCGGGCGTACCGGCTGGAGGTGAAGAAGCGGCTGAACATGAACTACAGCCGCCATCGGCGCGATCTGGCCCGGGCCAAGAAGCGCGGCGTGGACGTGACGGCCGCCATGTGCGGACTGCCGAGCGTTGCCGAGCGCATCGAGTCGCTGAACGCGGTGTACAAGGAGGTGGAGGAGATCTATGGCCAGGTGCTGCAGAAGCTGCTGGCCGAACACTAAGAGAGTGGCAGGTTCCTTTTGCAGTGTGTTTTATCATCAACATTTTTTTGTGTTTCTCTTATCGTCTTTATTCGTTTTTCTCCCTTTCATTGTGTTTTATTGTGCCGTCGTATAGCGGGAACCGATGTGTTTTAATGGTATTAAACATCTTAAGCCGGGGGAATCCCACTGCTAAATATCCCAATCAATAAAATGATATTTTTTTGTAATTTTCATGTTGGAACGTTGCCGGATTATTGCGTATGTATTGCGTTAGAAGGGGAAGAAAATCAGGAACCGATCGATCGAAATACTCGTGAGCATCCTTTTTCGGATGCTTCCACAGTCGAAACCAACGTATGCTACGTTTGCTTAACATTTATTAACAACAATCATCTGCGGTTGGAGAACAAGCGTTTCCGAAAGCCTTACACATAACGAACACCACCACATACATTGAAACATGTATCCAAAAGGTATAGCCAAGATCGACAAACGGACAAATGGTACGAACCCGTTCTTACTGGAACATTTTGGCGTACGCTTTCCGCTGCTGCTGCGTATACTGCTGCAGATTCTTGCGCGATCGCTCGTACTCGTGCTGGATCAACCGGTCGTCCGGTATCCGCTTCAGCGCTCGGCCCAGATCGTCCAGCGCCTGCTCGTAGTTGCGCTGCTCGTTCTGCGCAATGCCCCGCCGGTACAGCGCCTTCGCGTTGTCCGGATCGATCGCAAGGGCCGCATTGCAGGCGCCCACCACGCTCGGGAAGTCTTTCAGCCGCAAACGTACCGCCGCTTGATTGAGACAGTTGAGCAGCTGAAAGTCGGCCAACAGTGTGCGTGTTCCGTCCCGACGAGGGGACAGTTTGTTCAGCTGGTTGGTGAAAAAGTTGTAGTACCGTTCCGCCTTCTTGTATCGCCGATTGGCCCGCACGAACTGATCCGCCTTAAAGTACCGGTTGCCTACGGTGCGAATGGCGTTCAAGTAGTGCAGCATCTCGTCCACCTACGGGAAATTTGTGTGAGAAGGAAAGTAGTATTAATATATCGTTGAATGGACAATGCCAGCGATCGTTCGGCATACGGTAAACTCGTCGTAGAATCTGTCCCAATCTTCCGGAAACGGTGGCAAGCGGTCAACCTCATCGTCGTCATCGCAAACGCGCCAATTGTCACCGGGCGCTATCTGGCCACAGTCTTCGATCACTATCGGTACGAGTGGGTCCCCGTCATCGTTCGAGTGTCGCTCCATCTCACCGACAATGCCACCACCGCGTATCACGTACCCAACCACCACGTTCGTCCCGTTTAGGTGGGGACACTCGCCCGACGTTATGAAGAACTGGGAATTGTTGGTGTGCGCTTTGCCCAAGTTTGCCATCGATACTGCTCCATCTTCGTGCTGTGGAGAGACAGACAGAGAGAGACAGAGAGAAAGAGGGAGACTCCTTCCTGCACGGCGTATCCTTCTGCCACCCCCACCTACCAGCAGTGTAAAGTTCTCATCCTCAAACGTTTTGCCGTAGATGCTTTCACCACCAGTGCCATTAAAGTGCACGATATCACCACCCTGCGACATGAACAACGATTTCACCCGATGAAACGGACTGCCCTTGTAGTGCAGCCGCGTGCCGGTGTCGGGCGCAATGCCGCGCTCTCCCGTGCACAGGGCGCGAAAGTTTTCTGCCGTCCGTGGCACTACATCCGCCCGCAGCTCAATCACGATTCGACCGACTGGAAAGATTATGCGGGGTTGAAAAGTGTTGAAAACAGCAGCAAATTTCGGGAACGCAATAGCCAAAGGACGCCGTGGCCTTACCGCTCTCCTCGCCAACCTTTACATCCAGATACACTAACGGGTTTTTGGGATCGTGCACGGCCCGTTGCACCTTAATAACGTCTGTGGTCGTTCCCATCGAGATAGCTGAACCGCACAGCGGAAGGAATCACGCTTATTTGTGTTGCTGCTTCTGATGCAATCTGCACAATCGCGAGGGTGTTTTTGATAAGAGTTTGTTTTGTTTACGTTTTTTAGCGAGTGAGAAGCCCTTCTCACTGCGTGAGCCGATTGCTCACCTGGGTGAGCTGTTGGCAATTTGAAGACAATTGGTAATCATTTCAGTTCGTTATAGGATAAGATTGATGTAAAATTGGATTTATCGAAGCAATCGTTCACAAATTTTCTCTTAATTTGATAGAGTTTGCAAAAGCATCGAAAACGGCAGTTTTTTGCCACTTTCGTGAACAGAACCGCTTCAACCGTTTCGTGAGACTGGTTCGCTTTTTGGCGACCTGGGAAATGTCAGCTTTTTGACAGCTGCAAACATTCGTGTTTAAGCTCCCTGCGGGTCGAAATCTTGACACAAAAACAGAATCAACAGCACAATCGAGACGTAAGTTGTTGGAGACCGCAGTCCCTTCTCTCAAATTTACAATATGTGAAAGTTCTGATACTGCTATAATCGATGCTGCTTCCTGTCGCAAACGTTGCAGGCTGCAGTTGAACGATTTTGGTGCCATTCTCGGTCGTGGCTAATCGTGCGAAACGCAACACTTCGCCCTCTCCTAGGAGTTTCGTATACGTCACGTCGTCGGCGCGCTGTTGGTGGCTGGCTATTGTACATCTGGCAGGCTCTGAACAGCATCGTCGCAGCTACGCAAACGCGCTCTTACCTGCTGTGGGTCAGGGCAGAAACCACGGAGAAGCAATAGGATTACCGCCAGCAGATCGGTCCGTGTGTGTTTGAGTGTCCGCGCGAGCAAAACAACTCCTTCCGGGTGTTGGCGGAGCGCGATTACCAGCCGTACGGATGGAGTTTGCGGAACTCATACTGACGCCCAAGCTCGATGGCGTGCTGCTGTACGATCAGCTAAGCGATCGACCCATCGACGGAACGCTCTGCGTCACTGGCCACCATTTGATACTGAGCACCCGGAAGGAAGGAGCCCAAGAGCTGTGGGTAAGTGTGAGGTTAAACAGTGCCTAATGCCGTCTCATTCCCGGTGTCCATTAGGGGTGGGCATCCATATGGTTACCATATGGAAGCTGACTTTCCGGTCTTTGGCAACTTTTAACGCAATGGATGGACTTGTTTTGGGTGCATTTGATGGCGATTTAATTGAATTACACTGCCAAGCGCTGTGCTGCAGTGTATACGTTATGGTAGATAATTCAATTATGGCACTTTCCTGTTGAGGCACGCCATTTTCTTAACTCCACGCGTAGGTCACGGAAGAACGGGAAGCAGTTGCCAATTCAAAACGCTACACTACCCACCCTTACGTACGTGCAGCGCTTCTGAGGGTAAACCCATCCTGTGTTCTAATTTAAATTTTCAATCAGTGACAAAAACTCAGCGCGTACTCCAACAGTTTCCATGCGCTTACGCTCGTTGACCTTGGCGCATACAAGTTGTTATCATCGCTTCTCCTCTACTGCAACAACTTATCGCAGAAGCTGTGTTGTGAAGCAAACTGGTTGCAATTTCTCATACGCTCGTCTCCCTTCTCTTTCTCCAGCTGTTGCACCAAAACATCGATCTCGTCGAGCGGAAACCGAACATCGTCAACAACGTCCTCGAGGGTGGCACCATCATACTGAAATGCAAAGATTTGCGCATCATTGCGTTGAAAATTGCCTCCCCCCAGGAGTACTTCAACATTTCCAATTCGATCGAACAGCTGTCGAACCTGGAGGAAACACGCATGCTGTACCCGTTCTTCTACATCCCGATGTACAACATCCTCGAGGACGGGCACTCGCTGTACCGGCCCGAGCAGGAGTTTGGCAAGCTGCTCGCGAACGGAGACGGCGAGTGGCGACTGACGACGGTGAACAGTACGTACCAGGTCTGCCCAACGTACGGCGCCCGGCTGGTGGTTGCCCGCTCCATTACCGACGAACAGATCGTGCAATCGGCCGCCTTCCGCGATGGCGGCCGGTTTCCGGTGCTCTCCTATCGGCACGCCAACGGTGCGGCCATGCTGCGCAGTGCCCAGCCGCTGGCGGCGCCGGGCGTTACGAAGCGTTGCCGGGCGGACGAAGCCATCCTGAATGCGGTGCTCGGTCGGAGCAAGAAGGGCTTCATATTCGACACGTGGGCGAAGGGCAAGAGCAGCACGACCGAGACGGATCAGCACTACTCGCAGTGGAAATAGGTGACGCGGCCGATCGGGCAGTTCAGCTCCGTGTCGGCGTTGTTAGATAGTTTTATCAAATTGATGGAAGCGTGCAACGATGTGCAGTGCAGCTCGGACAAGTGGCTGTCGCGACTGGAAATGTCCGGCTGGCTCGGGTACGTGCTTAACGCGCTGAATGCGGCCTGCGTGGTAGCGCAGTGTCTCGACCAGGAGGGCAGCCCCGTGCTGGTGCATGGTGGGAAAGGTCTGGATACTACGCTCGTAATAACCTCGCTGGTACAAATCATCCTTAATCCCGACAGCCGCACGATAAGGGGGTATGTTTGAAACCAACTAGATGGTACAATTGTTCTGTTGTTATCGTACTGATTTTCCTACTTTTTCTCCACTTTCCTCTCGCATGATCCAGACTGCAAGCGCTCATCGATCGGGAATGGCTGCAGGGTGGCTACCCGTTTTCGACGCGCCACAAACACTCCTGCTACACGCCCACCAACCTGCGGCGCAAAAGCTCGAGTGCCACGTTTCTGCTCTTTCTCGACTGCGTTTACCAGCTGTACGCTCAGTTTCCCTGCAGCTTCGAGTACGACCATCGGCTGCTGGTGACCCTGTTCGAGCACAGCTACTTCAGCCAGTACGGTACGTTTTTGGGCGACTGCGAGCGGGACCGGGTGCAGCTGAAGGTAACTACGCGCACCACCAGCCTGTGGTCCCACCTGAACCGGCCGGAGGTGGTGAAATCCCTGCTCAACCCGCTGTACGAGCCGAATCCCGCCGTCATATGGCCGTCGGTCGCACCGCTCAGTATTGTGCTGTGGTCTGAGCTGTACACGCGCTGGTCGATCGATCAGTCCCAGCTGAAGATCAACTTCGGCCACATTCACGCGCTGGTCAGCCGGGAAAAGGATCTGCGCAGCAGGGTGGTAAAGTTACGCCGCCAGCTTGCCGATCTTCAGCGCGAGTATCAGATCGTGCGCAGTGAGAAAAATGGCAACAGTGACGAGCTGCTGCACGCCCGGCACGCAGAAATGGACGACCCGGGAGACGACGGCGATGAGGAGAGCGTTTCGTCCGACGCGTTGGGCTCTAGTAAGTAGAGTGCGGTAGGATAGAACAGAAGGCCTTACTCGGCAGTGCACGAGATATATGATACGTTAGAATGTTTAGGTTGCTGCCGAGAGGCAGTTCGTACCTTTTCTTTATTAACGGGGCCACTATGCTAGTCTGCCTTTCTTTTTTCTCGTTAGTGGCGAATCTGTTCATCATCCTGTATTGTGCACATGTCTGTCCGAGGACGATCTCTTTTGTTTTGGAAGTATGTTATTACTGCCACATCGTAGTGTATGTGATATTTAAGCGCATTTTAAACAATTGTTTTATAACGTTTTCCGTTACACATGCCTCTCATGTAAAGCGGATCCATTGCAGTTGTGACACCGCTATTCGGCAATCTAATCGAAACTTATGACACTTGAAACGTATTGCAATTCATTTCTGGGAGACATCCCTTCCCCTCAGTCAAGCGGAGTCCTCAGTTTGGAGTAGTTTTATGAGTTTTTTGAGAATGCAAAAGCAATTATTCGTTTGTAGGGTATCTTTACGACGATTTCGCGGCTAACCTGGACCCCGGTGAAAACCAAACAGTTAGTGAGCGTTAGTCCAAGCTTTATCAAACATTTTACTCAAAGCGGTGCATAAGGCTATAACCTCTGTACCTGGTGCTAAAAGTCCCTCTATTGCTAAACATTGATTTTAGCCAAGCTTAGTTAAGCTTATTAAACAATTTGGAATGCATTGCTCGCGATAGGCTTTACAGCTTTTCGTTCACTTAAGTGTACAGATAACCTTGGCGGTACATATCGTGTAATATGGCCTGTCCTACAAGGCTACTGCTGCTGCGTGTGTATTCTATTTGTTCAAAGAACAACGGGCATGGAATAATTGAAGCTTCCAAAAATTAAAAAAAAAAATGTCACTCAAAAAAGACATGTTCTATTACAAAGATACGTAGCAATGGGCTGTTTAAACATCCTCTTCGCTCTATCTGGGCATAAAACAATCACTCAAATTTCTGATAATGTTTTTGCTATACGTCATACACCGTATTGTGTTCAATGGTAGCCATATATATTGCTTAATTGCTCCTTCTAAAATGTATTGAATTTATTATTCAGTTCCTTCATTAATTCCTCCATCGTGTTTTTTTAATAGTACTGTTTAAAAAACAACCACTCAAATTTCTGATAATGATGTTGCTGTACGATCCAGTTAAATACTTCGTAGTTTTTTGGGATTGAGCAGATAGTTTTGCGTGTGCTCATCATATCGCTTCTTCTTTAGCTCTATATCTTTGACACTTATTGGAAATACGTTTTCTTTGTTTGAGAATGTCTAATAACGGCTTCTTCAGTGGCTTTTCACTCCTAACTGCCATTCACCTTCTTCGTTGGGGATGTATTGTTCATAATATAGTGGGGCGCCGTTTATCCGGGTACCTTTTTATCCGGCTTTCCGTTTATCCGTGCTGTTGAGAAATGATAGTACAAAGGAGACATTGCGTTATGAGGAGGATATTTGAAAAAGAGGTTAAAAGAGCACATTGTCGTAACAAAAAACACTATATTTCATGGCAAATTTCAAAAATTCTCATTGAAATAACATGAAGTTAATAAAAACTGGGTTATTTTTATCAAAAAATAATTAAATTTTCCACAACTTAATCAGGAATTGGTGATAAAATATATCATTTGACTCATTATCGGTGTTATTAGCATATCCGGGCGAGGTCAAGTCCCGAGAAGCCCGGATAAACTGTATGTTGGCTCTATGTCACGGTCGCCATGTACTATCTACAATGTGGGATATATTCAGGGTTCACAAATGGATATCATCGGCTAATCGAGAGAAACACTCGGACTCAGGACACTTAGCACTTCACTTGATATTTATACGCTTTTATTAGCTGAATGTTTGTATCACATGTGGTAAACTATCGGTTTGGCGATTCAAATTGGAACTTGGCTTCCTCGTTCGGCGGATCCCTATTAATACTGAATGGCTCCTACAGCGGCTTATCGTGCGCGTAGAGTTTCTTTTCTGCGAAATGCTATCGTATCATTAATTGGGTCCTACGGATCGTATCATTATCAGCATTTAATGCTTCAAATTAAACCCGATAGTTTAATGCTTTAAATATCGCTTTGAAAAGAGCAATCTCATTATTAATTTCTGTTATTTAAAAAAAACAAAACTTCTGCAAAACTACTCCAAATCGTTGAAGCGTAGCGGTACATAATGCTTCGATTGAGAATTGTTCTGCATTTAAATCTCAAAAGCTGTGATGCGCGTTGCTCTATGAGTGCTTGTGTGTATTGTAAAACATATAAAACATCGTTGAAAGTGTGTAGCTCCAAGCAAAACAAACAAAAAAAACATTCTTTCGCGCTATGTATTTATAAATTTCAAATCAACTCAGCGGACATGTGCACAATGTTCTTATCATAACAAGAAAAAAAGACATGGTCAATACTTACGAGAATAATGTATTTGCATAGGTATGATAGGTAGTTTAAGTAAGCTTGCTGTATTAAATCGAGAGCAAAAGAACAAGCAACAACAAAGGAAAAACAATAAGAAACCGATATCCTTCAGCAGTGATGTGTGGTTAGCAATCGTGTTAGCACTCGTTGTCAATTGTAAAATGTGAGGAAAATAGAAACAGAAAACGTATCATGAAACTCCTTGACTGCTACTGCGCGATAGTTAACACATCTGTTGCAGATCTACTAGCTCGTCTTGTAGCTAGTCGACCATCTGGGCTGTACACATTCCTTTACCCTTTTAAGCAAATCCCGATTGATTGGGCGTGGATGGTATCGATATGAATCACTCTTATAATGTGTAAACCATTGCAACATGACAAAATCAAAATAATTACTGATAAGAAGAGCTTAGTCCGCACTAACAAAAAAAAAAAAAGGTCACACATAACCACGGTCGTCCTGCGAAGCCACTTTTACTACTCTCACTCTACTAAATGACGTCCTTTTTAATAAAACGCTCGCCTTATACTCATCTGCTGTGGATTGCAAATTGAAAAAAAAAAAAAAAAACAACAAAAGCGCAAAGAGGCAACGCAAAAGTTGTCGGATGGAGTTTTTAAGCTGTAAGCAAAGGTAAAATCGACTACCTACACCCGGTTCCCCCTATCTCCCGGTCGCCGTGTAGTACTCCTGACAAAGTATCTCTCCGACCTCCCCGTGTTCTGCCACAGGACAATAGCATTTTAAACGAACAGATAGACAGACACACAGACAGAGGCCTATCGAATCAGAAACCCATACCATTGAGCATAATGTAATAAAATCAAATGTTAATTTTACTATCAAAGCAAAACGCGAAAGCATTTTGGGGATGTATTGAAAGAAAGTAGATAATATTTGTAGCAATATCTTTTTTGGTTTATTATTTCAATAATACATTCTTTCCCAATGCCCATCCCAAAGACAATAGTTAAAACACTTAATGTTGAAATAATGCCAGCACCATTCGCCGAATCGTTTGCTTCAATAGATGAATTACCAGCGCCCGATGCAACATTTTTGGTACTTTTTTTCATTTCTCGATCGGAAGTCGGTGGTGATCTTCATTTCACTATGAATGCTTTTAATGTGACCTAATTTAAATGCGATCGCCAGATCGTCAGTTTGCAAAATACCCGATTCAGCCTATGATGGGCTAAACTCGTTCCAACCGTTTTTAACAGTCACTGTTTAGGTTTTTGTCGTAGTATGCCAGTTATGAGAGGTTAAGTTGTTTAGTTTGGTTAACATAGAAGATTTTATAATTGTTCCAGAGGGCGGCATAGAAGAAACACGTCGACGGGCCACATCTTGCCCCTATACCGGTTTCTACTCGCAATGACATAAAACAGTTTGCTCGCATCGTTTTTTTTTAACACAAGATTGATATTCATAGGCCTTTTCTTCTTCTTCTTCTTCTTCTTTGTCAGTCCAAATGTTGAGAAAGATGATTCGATAACACGGGCACCAGGCCAGCTATTACGAAAGACAGTTGTAAATCATTCACTTCTTCATTGATGCTTCTCGCTCGGGAAGTTTAAGTCCATCACCGGTGCTGCGCGGTAGACATGAAAAACAATCATAAAGCTGAGAAGGGAAAAAACCCCCGATTATTTAGGCGTCATCCATTAATTATGTAACGCTGTTAGGGGGAGGGGGGGGGGACTTTGGTTCACCGTCAACCGATATTTTGTCAGAGTTGATAAATTGTCGTAATTTTATAAATACATCGAAAATGCAGCCGAAACTGTTGCAAACATTACCGATTTTGTTCGTAAGCTGTAGGACATGCGTAACATATTAAACATCACATGTTATGTGTGAAATAGAATAATCAATTTGATGATGATACAACATCTAACGCTAAGGGAATATTTCTGTTAAGATAGGCATGTTTATGGAGGACCAGGAAGATGGCTGGATGAAAAACCAGTTTCTGATGATGGTGATGCAAGTACATTGCATCATTGCATTGCAGTTCTGAGGATCCGATTTTCAGATTCTTGTTTAATTTGTTTGCTGCATGGATTTGATTTTAAAAATTGCAGTTTTTGCGTTACGTAATTAATGGATGACGCCTGATACTCACCGGGATGTAAACAGAGGAAAGAGCAGTTTTTTTGTGGTGCCTTTTATTTGTAGAAGAGAAAAACATTTCGGATGATCGTCAAGCGGGTCACATCGCGTATAATGCGGTGCACGAGAGGGGGGTTTATTGGTTCCGTCCTTCTGCATTGCTAATATGAAACCTGGTTTGATCGATGTTAGATCAGTGCTTCGGACATTGATAGTGATGAATACTTTTATTATGAATGTGCAATATAATTAATCGCCTGCTGCACAGAATAGGTTCAATTAAGTGAAATGCAAATGCAAACCAAGAAAGGAAGCTTGAAATGGGCCGAGTTCGTAACGGAAATTGGATAGAGGGAATCCACTGGAGTAGCATTCAACATTGATCGTTCGGATTATTTCGTTATTATACTTTACAAGTGTTCCCTATTTGGTTGTTTTTCATGTCCATTTATTGCATTTGCAGACAGTTTCATTTAACAAACAATTGTTCAACAATTAGAACTATTCTTTTGTATTCTTTTTATTTGCGAGTACTACCGGTGCGAGTATAAATGAAACAACGGGAGTGTAAAATGAGTTTAAAATCAATATTACATGTTTTTATTCCATGGTATGCGTATCTATATGTTTATTACATTTTTTATTTTGTGCGTTTAAGAATAGTTTTCAATAAACTATAGATTACTGCAACAATTAATTAACATATAAAACCTCTAGCAATTTTAACCGTCCCTCTAGCTGTTTTTGTGCATATATATCGTACAAGTTTGCTAGCTGCAGCAAAAGCAAAAATGTTGGAAGTGAAATCTTGTATAACAATGGTTTATGTTCTTTGAAAAAAGATTCTTTTTTAAATTAAAATACGCTTAGTTCCGACGATGACTATGCAAAACCATACCTCTACATAGTTGTTAGACATGTTACAGTGAAAACTGTCGAATCAATAGAATTGTAAGCCACGTTGTGCGTAAGTGTGTGTGTGTGATTTGTAATAATTGAAAAGGAATTGTTTAAATCCAGTTTCATGCAAACATTTAATTGTCTCTTAGAAATACACAGCCCGTGCCTGTATTTTGAATAAATAAAGGTAAAACCCCTTTGTTATCGGTGGCATTTTAAACATACTCTATGCATCATGACATGCACAATTGAAATCAAACACCAACACTGCTGTTTTAGACTGTTACACCAGTGAACAATCGGACGAATTAAAGATATGAAAAAGAAGAGGTAGGAAACAAATTTCCCTTATCAATATGATAGTTCAAACGAACCGATACTTCCCTTAAGACGTTAGGATTTTAATAAGACATCAAATGAACTAAGTTCAGAGTGTTTTATTTCATTTTAAGTTAGTAAACTTACAGCTTAACTAATAGTACACGATCTTTAGTTTCGTGCTAGCCTAGGGCAATAGTACAATCGAGTACCTCGATTACATAGTGCAAATTGTAACTCACCTTTATAAGTTCGCAATGACAATAGCAGAGTGCATCAACGGGCTGACGCATCACAAAACTGAAAGGGTTATCCCGGGTTGCAGTATGTGAAGACTTACCAGCCAAGAGTATCATTAGATGATTGATACGAGGCGAAAGAGACCCATGAGGTCCAACACAGCTATAGTTCTACCACAACAACATCAACAGGAACTAGATGTTTGACAAGGTGAACAAAGCTTAAGTTTCAATACACGCAATGTCATGTGTGTAAGAAGATCCTATGGATCTAAGTGCTGCCCATTGTACATTGGTTCGTTCGAATGCAGGGAGAGAGTGAACATATTCCTTCAACCGATGTATCTGAAGGATATGTTAATGTTAGCTACAGTATTTGTCCATGGAGCCCATCGTAAGGAAAGTGTTTGAGTGCATTAAAACCACTATTGGTTCAGTAATAGATAAATCATATATTATGCATTACAAACAATCACAGATCCTGCATCACCAGTCGACATTTGTTGCTACTGTCGCAAACTGCAAACTGAATGAAGAATAGAACGTACAGGAAGCGAAAAAACCAAATGAAGTCAGTACAAGATTGCGACGTTAGCTACTTGCAATAGGTTACAGTAACAACAGCTACAGATACAACACCAGCAAAAACTCGAAGGCTGGAAATAATAGACCAATTTCTCTACTGGTCGGTTGCCAGTATTAGATATTCACTCTCTCCGACCTCATGTGAGGCGAATTATACGTAAGCATTCCTTAATATACGATCTCACATCCTTGGCATAAATGAGCAGCTTTTTGCCATATTATCGAGGAAAGCACAGAGCACAGAGAAGCTATGTTTGAATAAATCATCTATCAGCAATTTAAGAGGTTGTTCTATCAAAGTATTCATCCTCTCAAAAAACGTTTAATCAAGGAAGAGAGAAGAAAATTGCACTATGTGCTATTTCATCATAAGTTAAATGTTTTCCAAGCTTACAGCTTAGTACTTGCCAATGCAGGCTATACCGTGTGCGCTGTAGGCCGATGTTAGAGAGTTCTTCGCAATAAAGCTTTTTAAATCGATTTCGCTTTTTGCTTTATTATCGAGGAAAGCACAGAGCACAGAGAAGCTCTGCTTGAATTGCCATTCTGCCATTTATCAGCAATTTAAGAGGTTGTTCTATCAAAGTATTCATCCTCTCAAAAAACGTTTAATCAAGGAAGAGCGAAGAAAATTGCACTATGTGCTATTTCATCATAAGTTAAATGTTTTCCAAGTTTACAGCTTAGTACATGCCAATGCAGGCTGTACCGTGTGCGCTGTAGGCCGATGTTAGAGAGTTCTTCGCAATAATGTATGGGGCTCCTGAAGGAGACATATTCATTCTTACAACTGTTATATTTATTGTTTCTTCATCATGTTACGATTCTTCTCATTATTCAGTATTGCCTTGTCTTTCTTGCCCGTAGCTAAACGGTAAACTCAAGATAAATAGAGGCAAATAATATGAAAATCCTTACTGAAACCATTGCATTTACGTCCATTGCAGACCAACATCCTATAATCAAAATCAACTATATCAGAAATTTAATTCATTGTGAATTCATACACTTTGCGAAGATCTCCGTTTTTGCGCTTAAAAAGCATAAAAATGACTTGCGTAACATAGCATTCAGCGGCTTTGCACATTAATCATATTTTTACCAAAGTACGTGTTTAGCACCGTACTATAAGTGTAAAAACACGAGTGAAACGGTAGATTTTTTGCAATAAATATCGCATTTAAAAATCTCCCAAAATTACGAGAAATTCATTTCTACGAATTTTAACATATGTTTTACAACACTTGCCATAAGGTTTTATGAGTATGAGTATTTTTAACGATTGAACATTTAAAATGTCAATCAAAATAGGTTAAAATATCGCCCAAAAATAAGTTTGCGTGCACCACCGGTAGGGCAAAACTGTCTACATCAGTCTAAACCGGTCCAAAGACATTAAACATATTGTTCTTCTTCATGAGGCATAGCCATTCGCTCTCGGTAGAATCAAACACAACAAAAAGCCGCACAACACAACGGTTATCACACAATAAATGCTAGCCCATGATGTCACTATATTTAATTAAAAAAATAGAACATTACACGATTCTTAACGCGTCGAACTTAATTGAACTACCTTACTAGTTCACTATCGTTAGACACGCAGATCCCAACCACGCAGGGGCGAGAGTGTTGCCAAAGGCTCTGCCCAATTTGAAAACAACTTCTGGTTTGCCAAATTGGCTTAGTGAAGTAATATAATTTTTACCTGGTACAGTACACAAACTGTTAGACATTTGTTATACTTTCTCTATTTGCCGCATCAACCTTAGTCGGTCTAGGAGTGCTATAGGCAACTACTTGGGAATGAAAGAATGCAATGCATTTACATGACAATTCAAAGTCATTTCAAAGTATGGAGATGTTTCCAACAAAAGATGTTTAGACATTTGATCGTTTAAAACATGAAAATAATCCCTTTATTACCTTGAAAATTAAACGAGGACAGTAAAGACAGTAATTAAACGAGACAGTAACGAGTTACACATAGAAAGATTTCAATGCGAGTATAGGAAAGAAACAGCGAAATAGTAGCGTACGCTGTAGAATAAGTGTAGTCTACAATCTTCTTGTAGTCGCATCTTATTTATCATTTTCCTGCTCATTTCATTCTCTACACGATCGTGGTGAATGATGACTTGAAGGAAATAACTCTTACAGGATTGTACACGGTGTGAATGCATACCAAACAATTATGGTTGAGACTAAAGGCTCATATGAACCAGTCTACCCGTAGCAAGGTCTGACTATCCGGCTGCCTGTATAGGCAGGCATCACCACGTAGGTCGTTACGCAAATTAAAAGAAAAACGTCAAACTGGAAAGCATTTCAGAATGGCTCTTTTATGTTCAAACGATCAATCGATGAATACTGTTTAATTTCCACAGGAGCAGTGATTGATTGCCTAACCTAAGAAATCTAAGTGCTTGTTGAAAATACAGCACATAATTATTGTGCATAGTTTAAATTGAGCGTGTGATCCTTTTAAAAGGATGCAAACGTAATTGGCCTGGAGGCAATTGGGGGGCAGCTTATTCGATACACACGAACGCAGTGGCTTAAGACGCTGCCAACGGTGTATCTGCATACCAAAGCGTTTGAAACCTTTCAAATCTTTACTCTCTTACATCAAGGGAATTATCATATACATAGTAGTATTGTTTGTCACTGTCGGTTTGTTTCGAAAAGTGACACTTTACCGGTACAGCACGCGAGAGTAAGGCACAAAAAAGAAACTACGAATTAGGATCGTGACAGATAATGGGGCGAAGTTCACAGAACATTGTGAGTTTATAAATGGAATACAGTGGAACCTCTCATAACGATTAAACTCCAGTGGCTCTCCAGTAGCTAACTCGTTATTTGAAATAACTATTTAAGAATTGTCCATATGATTTGTAAGAAAAAGTGGAATAATTCGTTCCAGGACCGCAAATGTGCAATACCATTACAATCAGCAGGAAGGTTTAATTCAATAACCCCTTCCCAGATATTATTAACCTTATAAAAAATCGCAATATGTGTCACAGACAGTGGCAAAGACACTGACTGAATAATACGTTAAAATAATAAATACTCAAAAAAAAAACATCCAAAAGGCATTATATGCCTCAATACCATTCTAAATAGTTGCCTAAAACATGGCTACTTTCCAAATGGATTGACAATAGCTTAAGTTATCGCGATACCCAAACCACAGATAACAGTCAACTAGAAAACTATAGATTTTAAGTAGCTTGGGTACAATATTAAAAAAAAATTAGAAAGCCGACTATCACTCCATACGTCCAACAACAACATAATCCCGAATAGTCAATTTGGTTTCTGTCCCACTCTTGCTACTACACACCAATTCCATAGATTAAAGAACAATACCACACACAACAGATGTAATACTTCTTCTAGATACTGAGAAAGCTTTTGACTCTATCTGATATCAAGGTTTACTTTACAAACTCATCCAACTAAATTTTCCAAGCAACTTTATCAATATAGTAAATTCATTCATTTCTAATCGACATAACAGAACACATATTTTAAATAGCACATCAAGTATATGTACGCCAAAAACCGGTGTTACTCAAAGCAGTGTTCTGTTTGCCTTTACTATCGCACATATATACCTTAGATATTCCTTACATGAAGAACTGTGAGCAATACTTTTATGCTGCCGATGTTGCGCTTTCATCCGCAGCGAAAAATCCAAAAACGATTGTTAAAAATCTAAACACGGCACTTAAAAAAATATGGTAAATATTGTACAAAATGGAAACTTCCATTAAATCTGAAGCTATCTTCTTCACCAGATATACCTGTTCCCGGAAGATTCCAAGTAAAAGACCAATAATAAAAGATTGTTGAATTTTCTCGGAAAGATCACACGAAATACTAACACTTGACAAACGAGTGACGTACAGATATTATAGGGGAAATTCTCGTCTTCATGAGCAAGTATATCCAGAAAAATGCTCTAGAAATACTCGATTACATTACGTATATCACATTTTTTGCGATCTTTTGCCTGAGTCATAGTCCACATTCGAGACGAGATGTACTCCGGAGGGCCGTCCACAAGGATAGAGGCACAATTTAAGCTGGCAGAATGGCCTGGAGGCGTCCACCATTAAGGCCGGGATAACGGACTGGCAAACGAAGGCGCGGGACCGTGAGCGGTTTCAGTGCCGGATAAGGAAGAAATATATTCAACATAAAAGAAATACTCAACGTAATCGTGAACTTGATTGCACACCGGCATGCGAAAAATGTACCAGGAACATATTGCTAGTTGTGCGAGATTTTACTCGTTAAGAGTGGTATTGGTTGAGCATTTAGATTTTCTCGTTGTAAACGGGTTCTCGTTATGAGGGGGTTCCACTGTATAGCAAATAGCTTCAGGGCAAGTGCGACTATTGCTATGAATAGGTATTACAAATAGGTATTGCTATGAGAGCAAGTGACTGTGTTGCTGTGAGCATTTGAGATATGAGATAAACTAAGAGTACTGAATAAGAGACAAAAAATCATCACTTACTGTAAAATTAATAAAAAAACACACACACACATACGCACACATACTGCTGAATTGAAAAGAATGTTTCGATATACTTAAAGCTATTTCGAGATGCTCTAAATAATAAAAATAAACATCAAATGTAATTTAAAAACCCAACCCAACTTAATCTAATCATCGCATTTACATTTTTGTTGTCGCCCGAAGCAGCAGAGTATAAGTTGCTTTTTATGAGCGGGGTACCACTATACCTTATCACAACTAAGCGTTGCGGGTTGATCGGTTTGGCGATTGATTGTTGAATTACAGAGTTGAATGTAATGTTTAGTTGGTTGAGGACAGATGGTTGATCGCGTTTAGGTTGATCTTTTGAAGCCGTTGGTCGATGAATGGTTGAGCTGTTTGGTAATAATCAAAGTCATGGGTCGAAAGTGTCCATATTTCATTGATTATAGCTTAAGGCTATTACACTCTGTTTATTATAAATTCAATGCAGAAACAGTAAAACATTACATAAAACTCACCAGTACTAGTCGCAGGAAAAGTTTGTATCAAAGGGTAGGGAAACCGATTTTTGAAAAGGTGACGGATCTGAAACGATACACACGATAAAAAACAGGGCTCATGAATAAACTGAATTGATTAAAAGCGAAATATAGATGATTTAATAAGATAATAAGATTTTTAAGAGTTTTTCTAGGAGTTTTGCTTTTAATGTTATAAATATTGAAACATAATTTAAAATTTCACCATGGAGTTTCTTACCCAGTGCAGGATGTCTTCAATTTGCTGTCAGCTCTGGTTCTTAAACATTGATCGCTTCACTGGTGAAGCTGTGGATAAAGGATATATAAAATAAACGAAACATTAACGCAAATCTCAACAGACTTACCCAAGTAGACTTACATTTTGTTCCACAAACCCCAACAAATTGCTGGCCATTGGGGTTGGTGTTTTGTTGAACCTCTCCAATCATTAAAATTGTACGCTGTTGGATAATGGGTTTTTTATACAAAATTAAACATTAACAATAAACCACAAAATACTTATTTTTTAGGATTCGATATTTTAATATAAACATAGTACATACCTCCAGAACACTTGGAACAGTTTGAAAATAGTAATTATTGATTAGCTCCGCTGTTTTTTCGTTTGCCGTTGAAGGTTAGGCCGGGATGCTGAGCCTCACTACTTCGTACAGCAGGAACTGTGGACTTTACACTATTTACAGAAGCCAGAACCAACAAATTTCCAGCACTAATTTATTGGCCTGTCTCCCCCTTTCCGGCTTAGCCATGCGTTACCATCTGATGCAACTAGTGCAGCAGAAAGAGCCGCTGCGGACTCTTGCACCCCTAGTAACGCATGTTACCGCTCTGCACGACGTGGACGTGCCGGAATAGGAGTTGAGTAGGAGGACGAGGCATCGCCCCCTACCCCATTTGCAGAGCATCACTTTGTTATAGAGCTTTTGCCGAAAATTCAAATCACACAGTTACACATGTTACTTTAATGATAATTAAGATGATGTCTCAACCCAAATAAGAGAGCATAAACAGAGTGTTCATATAAAATCAAATTCAACAAATCTGTTCAATACCCTACGTGTGAATTTGAGCACATGTGAACGAATAGCGCCTTTTTACCAGGGTTGCTTTTCGTCGTTTGTTCGGTGCTGCCTCACTACCTCCCTATGAAATGCGATTGCAGTTATTCAATCTTCACTCTTTAAGCTTCCGCCGCCAAGTGTCTCAGGCATGTTTTATTGGTGGCTTATTACTTTCTGATACTGATGCTCCTGATTTACTCTCGTCCATCTCGTTGTATGTTCCCTCTCGTTCCCTTCGTCCTCGTGATCCTCTGTCAATTGAAACACGTCATACTCTTTATACTTTCAATGATCCTATTCTATCCTGTTTCAGGTTGTTTAACCACTTTTACTATCTCTTTGATTTTGACTCCTCTCTCAACTCTTTCCGTAACCGTATTTTTTCTTCTAATTCTCTTTAATTATTCTTGTAAGTTTCATTAAGTTTTGATAGTCTCTACGCTCTACCTATGTTTTTTTTTCTTTAATTTTTTTGCTAGGTCTAGACTAGTTTAGTTAGGCTTAGTTTTTCATGAATTATTTTGTTTATTTGTTAGGGTTTATTTAGTTTTAAGTCTGCCTTATTTAGCCTTGATGGCGGATATTGTATTAATAAATGAAATGAAATGAAATGAAATGAAATGAAATGAAATGAAATATGCAATATGAACATTTAGGAACTGACAAATGCATTAAGACGAGCTAGCTCTTTGTATATCTTGAGTCACTCACACATATTAAAATACAATGCAAATACACAAACACACAAATATTCACATGATTGGTTACAATGTCAAATGTTTTAAAAATGAAACTACCTTATAAATCTTACAAAAGGGATTTAGCCATTGCAAATCAATATTAATAAAATAGAATCATTTTCAAAAATCTAACATTACGAAGCGATTCATCACACGGCGAGATGGAGAAATAATTTGGAATGCAATAAAACAAACACTGATGTGAATGGTCAAATTAATTTTTCAATTGACTTTTTTTTTTTAAATGAAAACAAATTCGCGAGAACTTTCAACAAACCTGATATGAGCTAAGGTATTAGGCGTCTCCACGGTAGTCTAATTTCTAGGTTATTACCTAGGAGATTTGAACAAAATATGCTATTATACTGCACACCATTGTTTTAGAACATTTTAATGAAAGATTTTAATTGTACGATTAATAACCTTTCTGATAAACATAATACATCAATAAAACCAATAAAAACAATCCTTGACTGAAGAAAATATCTATCAGCTTTGCAAGGTCTTGTAAATCTTACGTTCCGAACAATTGACGTCACTTGCGAGTGTTGAACAGTGACCATTT
The DNA here is from genome assembly GCF_016920715.1 of Anopheles arabiensis. Taxonomy (NCBI): domain Eukaryota; kingdom Metazoa; phylum Arthropoda; class Insecta; order Diptera; family Culicidae; genus Anopheles; species Anopheles arabiensis. Next base: position 33,958,949 of record NC_053517.1, read on the forward strand.
TTTTCTTTTAAATACTCACTATCGTATAAAACATACATTAAAACTGGCTTTTTTTTGTTAAAATGTGCTATTGAGTAGAGCTCATCAGTAGGGCATGAATCGAGCAATTTATACGTTAAAATATTTGAAATATATTTTTAAATAGGCTAATAAGCTATTGACTGATAGAAACTTCATAGAATGAATGTGTGTCTTATTCCCAAACGAGTGAATTAAACAACATGTTGATATAAAACTCAAATTAAACAAATCTGTTTACTTCACCACGTATGGATTAGAGAACAGGATTAGAGAACAACAGATCAAGTTAGGAATTGATGATTGCACCATAAAGAACAATTACACCTTTTGTTGCTGACGCCTTACAGCAAAATACAAGTACTTACATAAATGATCACAATGTCAGATTTTAAAAAAATGAGGCCACTTTAAATTAGGAAAAATCATTACATAAAGTGAAATCATTTTTAAAAATTCTTACATTACTGGCACGATGAAATTCAATTTGTTGAGTTAAGATTAAATAACACATATTTTTCACTTGCACAAACTACAAACTACACATTTTAAGTTATACACTAGCACACTGCAGCAAGTTAACAGCACTTCCACGTCTCATAACAACTGAAACACGACTGTGATCTCAGTGAGATTCAGGGGCGATTTATGTACAGTAGAGATCAAACTCCCCAGCGATTGTTCACTCTCTCTGCCTTTCAACCACGGACCACAAGAAAGAGAAAATGAGCGTCCGTTTTGCTCATGCCATCAACAAAGCCTTCGCAAAATGAACCGAATGAACTTTTCGAAGGGTTTCGCGAGAGATCACTCTCTCACGATCACTTTCAACTGTGCTTCGATCGTGCGATCAGCCATGATGATTTTTTTGTTTTGCTCTCTTGGGAGTTGTTCTCATGCTCTTAGAGAATAATTTGGCGAAAATCATTGCACAACTGATATTATTCGATGTAATGTACATTACTACAGCAACCGTTAACAATGAGCGGGATTGCTTTACATTACCAACATACAATTTACTTATTTTCCTAAGCATTTTTGCTACGAACAGAAGCCACTTCACTAAACAGACACACACACGCACATCCGCAATATTTCAAGACAAACCATTCGCAGAACCCACTCGGATGACATCATGCGACGGACGTGCTTCCTGGAATTGAGTAGCTCGAAGAATACGATCTTTGTTCGGGCAGGAAGCTTAGAAGAAGTTTCTGTGTGGAATTAGATTTAGTCATACTTTCTTCAGCATCTATTTGCTGGATGTTTTACTTCTACATTTTGAAATATTTTGTACGAAAATACATTCCCATAGAATAAAAAAATACAATCTATGAAAACTCGTGTTTTACCTAAACCTCGATTATTTACATCTTGTTTCAAGTTTGCTTTGTTACTCGATTGGTCGTTCAATAGTTTTACACTTATTCTGTCTTCTAGAAACACACATTTTATGACGGTAGATTTTTCGTTGGCTTGCATCTACCAGCGGCGTACAGGGAACAATGGATTCAATTATTCTAACCCTAAAATTTTAAAGTACTTAAATCAGTGTTGCTTTCTCTCACTTACTGTTTTACGATCACGTCATCCTGTCGCCTGGGAAACGTACGTTTCACAGCCAAATGCAATAGAAGCCGGCGTTGGAATGGCATACCATCGATTGCGCATGGGCGAGGATCGTAATGTCGATTGGTCACGGTGCAGTTGTGGAAATTTCTTACGCCTGCACAGTGTGCCGGCAAGAATGCTGCGGTAGGCTCATGAGGCATTTCATGAGTGAATTGCTGTGTCTTTTTCTTTGGAGAATAGAATGTGAAATATATAACTGTTTAAAAAAATATTCATAAAGCATACAGTAGATGACTTTCATAGACTCGTTCGTTGTACCATGTCTCAGAAGAATTAAGCTAGTGCAACAGTCGTCACACGATTGCTGTAATGATATTAAATAAAAACATAAACACAAAACGCATTTATGAGAGCATCTCTAAAAGTGAGAAGCAATTTTATTACTTTTGACTATTGCCAATGGGTCCATTGCATTTCCATGCGCCTTCAGAAGTTTGAAAAGTGTATAAATGTTCAATATGCACATTTTTCATTTGAATGTAGATTAACAAAGCCCTCTCGTGCACATAAGATGCCATGAACAAGCTATTGTAAGGATGGTTCTGGCAATTTGTGCAGACATAATTTTAATTACTTGGTGCTTGTATGCTGCAGGCAACACATAAATCAAACATACCACCATTTTTGCACACTAAACGCAGGAAACCAAAAATATTGGAAGCTACAGCCAATGTCATTCTTTTGAATTTTGACGAGTTTTACGATTTCGCTATGCCGTGGAAGATTCACCGTCGTGTGTGTATGTAGAAATGGAGGGATGGAGGACTCTGTAGGCTGACAATCATGGAAAGCTTGCAGAGTTGGATACGCTAAAGATCATAAAATTCGCTGATCTCCAGGTTGGTTCCAGCAAACTGTTCACAGTAACGGACAGCATACAGGAATAAATGTGCATGCTGTTGGGAGCTGGCTTTTTTGCGCTATGCTGCTCTTCCAAGAGCGGCATCGTAAAAAGCGGCATCGTTCTTCTTCCCGCTGAGCGGGAGTTATTAGATTATATGTTCCAAAACAGTTCAATGAAAGGATTTGAAAAACTTTTTACAAATTTTGACCGAGCACCTTTTGACCTCCATGCTTTGCAGAAGTCGTGCAATGAACGGAATTAATGTTTACGAAATCTTAATTGCTAACCTTACACCTAAACACTAACACTATGACATATGATACGGATTCAGATACACTACGGTAGCTAAAACTTGACAAGGCGTAAATCGCACATTAAAACCCGTCTAAACAATGCGCAAAGCGGAAGAGCTCGATTCTAAACAGACGCTGTTGGTGGTATGGTGCTTCTGAAAATGCTAAAATGCTAGATGCTTCTGAAAAACACACTGATGGGCGACAAACATCCTGGTGTCAAATTGTGCGTCGAGTGCGATCTGACTTGGCGACAGGAAATATGGGTTGGCTTTTCTGTGTGGCATGAATGGCCGTTACGTGACAACATACCAGTTTGGCTTGGTCTAGCGTCTGGATTTTATCTACATGATAGAAGTGAACATTTGAAGAAGAAGCACACATTTTATGTTTTAGTGAAAGAGTTGCAACATATATATGTAACACACATTCCACAACTAAACTCCATCTCTTGGTGGGCTTTTGGCTGCGATGGGTAGAGCGATATTGATACTACTATTCCTCACCTGATGACGGTGTCGTTTCACGTGCTCAGAGATTTCAATGTAATTGGCAATAATTATAACGACTGATTGGAGCCATAATCATTATCCAACTATCAACACAACAATTGTACATCCCTGAATCACATCATTAAAATGCCACGCAAAGTTGGCAGAGGACGCCATGCGAAAATATTATAAGTAAGATCTTTGAGGGTCCTAATTTCAAATCAAAGTTCTAATCAAAATTTCACAAAATACCATGGATTGCCACGCTCTCCCTCGCTCAGGAAATTGTAGTGGGGGAACGCAATGCTACATGCACCCTTCATGTGGAGAGGGGGAAAAGGAAGTTGCAAAAAGGTAGAAAACCTTTGATCTAATGAACGTGACTTTAGACTGGAAGGCAATGGTTTTCAATCTTTTTGCAGCTTTTCCTCCCGTGTAGGATTTCATTCCCCACCCACAAGTTCATGAACGGGGGGAGATAGGAGCAACCCATTGTTTTAAGTAAAATTTTGCTAAAAATGTCCCTCCCAAAAAAGGCAAAATTCCTCCTCTTTCCCCACCAATCGAAAACCACTGTAAGATTTTCTTAGCTTTTTGTTTTTTTTATTAAATATATGTTTAGGTCGTATGTTATAAAATACAACCTACGTAGGCGTGACGTACAGATAGGTTAACGCACTTTTGAAGTCATCCCAGAATTACCTACCTTGAATCAAAGGTAAGCAGTTGCGTGCAAAGATGCTGGGTGTCAACCGTTCATTCTACAGCCTGAAAAATCAGTTCACCTCGAAGAACCTGAGCCATGGACACTGTCCAAATCTGACGAAACCCTCTTAGTCGCGTTTGAGATGAAGATGCTCTGAAATATCCATGGCCCCGTATGTGGCAGAACAATGGAGGAGCCGCTATAATGACGAGCTATACGAGATGTACGGCGACCTCACTGTCGTGCAGCGTATCAGGCTCGCCAGGTTCCGGTGCGCTGGTCATGTTGTACGCATGAAAACGGACGACCCAGCCCGTAAAGTTTTTTTAGACCGTCCGCAAGAACCGAGTGAGTAATTGAAACGGCTCGGTTCCACATCTCTTTTACAAACACGAACTACAAGAAAGAGAAAATGAGCGTCCGTTTTGCTCATGCCCTCAACAAAGCATACACAAAATGAACCGAATGAACTTTATGAATGGTTTCGCAAGAGAGTGAGGTCTCTTTCAAGTGGGCCTCGATCGTGCGATCAGCCATGATGTTTTTTTGCAATTTTTTTCTTTAAGGAGTTGTTTTCTTACCAACATGCTCGTAAAGAATAGTTCAGCGAAAATAATTGCACAATTGATGTTATCCGATGAAATGTACATAACAACCACAATCGTTAACAATTTACGGGAATACTTTAAATCGCCCACTTCTAATTTACATATATACTTATTTTTTTAAGAATAGCATCCTATGAACTGAAGTCACTTAAGTTAATAGACACATGCACACCTTCGATACTCCAAGACAAACAACAAGATAAAGAGTTGCGATAACCATTCGTGGAACCCATTTGGATGACATCATACGACGGACGTGCTTCCTGGAATTGAGTAGCTGGAAGAATACGATCTTTGTTCGGGCAAGAAGCTTAGAATAAGTTTCTGTGTGGCATTAGATTTAGTCATACTTTCTTCAGCATCTATTTGCTGGATGTTTTACTTCTACATTTTGAAATATTTTGTACGAAAATACATTCCCATAGAATAAAAAAATACAATCTATGAAAACTCGTGTTTTACCTAAACCTCGATTATTTGCATCTTGTTTCAAGTTTGCTTTGTTACTCGATTGGTCGTTCAATAGTTTTACTCTTATTCTGTCTTCTAGAAACACACATTTTATGACGGTAGATTTTTCGTTGGCTTGCATCTACCAGCGGCGTACAGGGAACAATGGATTCAATTATTCTAACCCTTAAATTCTAGAATAAAGTGTTGTTTTCTCTCGCTTACTGTTTTACGATCACGTCATCCTGTCGCCTGGAAAACGTACGGTTCACAGCCAAATGCAATAGAAGCCGGCGTTGGAATGGCATACCATCGATTGCGCATGGGCCAGGATCGTAATGTCGATTGGTCACGGTGCAGTTGTGGAAATTTCTTACGCCTGCACAGTGTGCCGGCAAGAATGCTGCGGTAGGCTCATGAGGCATTTCATGAGTGAATAGCTGTGTCTTTTTCTTTGGAGAATAGAATGTGAAATTTATAAATCTAATAAACATGCATTCGTCAAGCATACAGTAGATGACTTTCATAGACACGGCTTTAAGAAGTTTGAAAAGTGTGATTGTTCGATATGCACATTTTTCATTTGAATGTAGATTAACAAAGCCCTCTCGTGCACATAAGATGCCATGAACAAGCTATTGTAAGGATGGTTCTGGCAATTTGTGCAGACATAATTTTAATTACTTGGTGCTTGTATGCTGCAGGCAACACATAAATCAAACATACCACCATTTTTGCACACTAAACGCAGGAAACCAAAAATATTGGAAGCTACAGCCAATGTCATTCTTTTGAATTTTGACGAGTTTTACGATTTCGCTATGCCGTGGAAGATTCACCGTCGTGTGTGTATGTAGAAATGGAGGGATGGAGGACTCTGTAGGCTGACAATCATGGAAAGCTTGCAGAGTTGGATACGCTAAAGATCATAAAATTCGCTGATCTCCAGGTTGGTTCCAGCAAACTGTTCACAGTAACGGACAGCATACAGGAATAAATGTGCATGCTGTTGGGAGCTGGCTTTTTTGCGCTATGCTGCTCTTCCAAGAGCGGCATCGTAAAAAGCGGCATCGTTCTTCTTCCCGCTGAGCGGGAGTTATTAGATTATATGTTCCAAAACAGTTCAATGAAAGGATTTGAAAAACTTTTTACAAATTTTGACCGAGCACCTTTTGACCTCCATGCTTTGCAGAAGTCGTGCAATGAACGGAATTAATGTTTACGAAATCTTAATTGCTAACCTTACACCTAAACACTAACACTATGACATATGATACGGATTCAGATACACTACGGTAGCTAAAACTTGACAAGGCGTAAATCGCACATTAAAACCCGTCTAAACAATGCGCAAAGCGGAAGAGCTCGATTCTAAACAGACGCTGTTGGTGGTATGGTGCTTCTGAAAATGCTAAAATGCTAGATGCTTCTGAAAAACACACTGATGGGCGACAAACATCCTGGTGTCAAATTGTGCGTCGAGTGCGATCTGACTTGGCGACAGGAAATATGGGTTGGCTTTTCTGTGTGGCATGAATGGCCGTTACGTGACAACATACCAGTTTGGCTTGGTCTAGCGTCTGGATTTTATCTACATGATAGAAGTGAACATTTGAAGAAGAAGCACACATTTTATGTTTTAGTGAAAGAGTTGCAACATATATATGTAACACACATTCCACAACTAAACTCCATCTCTTGGTGGGCTTTTGGCTGCGATGGGTAGAGCGATATTGATACTACTATTCCTCACCTGATGACGGTGTCGTTTCACGTGCTCAGAGATTTCAATGTAATTGGCAATAATTATAACGACTGATTGGAGCCATAATCATTATCCAACTATCAACACAACAATTGTACATCCCTGAATCACATCATTAAAATGCCACGCAAAGTTGGCAGAGGACGCCATGCGAAAATATTATAAGTAAGATCTTTGAGGGTCCTAATTTCAAATCAAAGTTCTAATCAAAATTTCACAAAATACCATGGATTGCCACGCTCTCCCTCGCTCAGGAAATTGTAGTGGGGGAACGCAATGCTACATGCACCCTTCATGTGGAGAGGGGGAAAAGGAAGTTGCAAAAAGGTAGAAAACCTTTGATCTAATGAACGTGACTTTAGACTGGAAGGCAATGGTTTTCAATCTTTTTGCAGCTTTTCCTCCCGTGTAGGATTTCATTCCCCACCCACAAGTTCATGAACGGGGGGAGATAGGAGCAACCCATTGTTTTAAGTAAAATTTTGCTAAAAATGTCCCTCCCAAAAAAGGCAAAATTCCTCCTCTTTCCCCACCAATCGAAAACCACTGTAAGATTTTCTTAGCTTTTTGTTTTTTTTATTAAATATATGTTTAGGTCGTATGTTATAAAATACAACCTACGTAGGCGTGACGTACAGATAGGTTAACGCACTTTTGAAGTCATCCCAGAATTACCTACCTTGAATCAAAGGTAAGCAGTTGCGTGCAAAGATGCTGGGTGTCAACCGTTCATTCTACAGCCTGAAAAATCAGTTCACCTCGAAGAACCTGAGCCATGGACACTGTCCAAATCTGACGAAACCCTCTTAGTCGCGTTTGAGATGAAGATGCTCTGAAATATCCATGGCCCCGTATGTGGCAGAACAATGGAGGAGCCGCTATAATGACGAGCTATACGAGATGTACGGCGACCTCACTGTCGTGCAGCGTATCAGGCTCGCCAGGTTCCGGTGCGCTGGTCATGTTGTACGCATGAAAACGGACGACCCAGCCCGTAAAGTTTTTTTAGACCGTCCGCAAGAACCGAGTGAGTAATTGAAACGGCTCGGTTCCACATCTCTTTTACAAACACGAACTACAAGAAAGAGAAAATGAGCGTCCGTTTTGCTCATGCCCTCAACAAAGCATACACAAAATGAACCGAATGAACTTTATGAATGGTTTCGCAAGAGAGTGAGGTCTCTTTCAAGTGGGCCTCGATCGTGCGATCAGCCATGATGTTTTTTTGCAATTTTTTTCTTTAAGGAGTTGTTTTCTTACCAACATGCTCGTAAAGAATAGTTCAGCGAAAATAATTGCACAATTGATGTTATCCGATGAAATGTACATAACAACCACAATCGTTAACAATTTACGGGAATACTTTAAATCGCCCACTTCTAATTTACATATATACTTATTTTTTTAAGAATAGCATCCTATGAACTGAAGTCACTTAAGTTAATAGACACATGCACACCTTCGATACTCCAAGACAAACAACAAGATAAAGAGTTGCGATAACCATTCGTGGAACCCATTTGGATGACATCATACGACGGACGTGCTTCCTGGAATTGAGTAGCTGGAAGAATACGATCTTTGTTCGGGCAAGAAGCTTAGAATAAGTTTCTGTGTGGCATTAGATTTAGTCATACTTTCTTCAGCATCTATTTGCTGGATGTTTTACTTCTACATTTTGAAATATTTTGTACGAAAATACATTCCCATAGAATAAAAAAATACAATCTATGAAAACTCGTGTTTTACCTAAACCTCGATTATTTGCATCTTGTTTCAAGTTTGCTTTGTTACTCGATTGGTCGTTCAATAGTTTTACTCTTATTCTGTCTTCTAGAAACACACATTTTATGACGGTAGATTTTTCGTTGGCTTGCATCTACCAGCGGCGTACAGGGAACAATGGATTCAATTATTCTAACCCTTAAATTCTAGAATAAAGTGTTGTTTTCTCTCGCTTACTGTTTTACGATCACGTCATCCTGTCGCCTGGAAAACGTACGGTTCACAGCCAAATGCAATAGAAGCCGGCGTTGGAATGGCATACCATCGATTGCGCATGGGCCAGGATCGTAATGTCGATTGGTCACGGTGCAGTTGTGGAAATTTCTTACGCCTGCACAGTGTGCCGGCAAGAATGCTGCGGTAGGCTCATGAGGCATTTCATGAGTGAATAGCTGTGTCTTTTTCTTTGGAGAATAGAATGTGAAATTTATAAATCTAATAAACATGCATTCGTCAAGCATACAGTAGATGACTTTCATAGACACGGCTTTAAGAAGTTTGAAAAGTGTGATTGTTCGATATGCACATTTTTCATTTGAATGTAGATTAACAAAGCCCTCTCGTGCACATAAGATGACATGGACAAGCGATTTTAAGAATGGCTCTGGGAATTCGTGCAGACATTATTTTAATTACTTGGTGCTTGTATGCTGGAGGCAACACATAAATCAAACATACCACCATTTTTGCACACTAAACGCAGGACACCAAAAATATTGGAAGCTACAGCCAATGTCATTCTTTTGTTATTTGTTATTTGTTATTTGTTATTTATTAATTAAAATTCAACGGACCGCAAGTGGCCCACTTGAAGCGAATTCATTTACATTAGCATAGTCACATTTCGGTCATTCATTTGTCACGCTTAGTCTTAAGTAACATAATTAACATGTAAAAGGTCGCACGACACGAATACTATTTAACAATGCGGTGCGCGACATGTCAGGTTGATGACGATCACAAATAACATTAAACTCACGGCACATACGAATAAACGGATCAGAGGAGCCAAAGCGAGTGTAGCGTTCCTCCACGTCAAGTAGCGATCTAGCTCGGAGCGATCTCGGCGGGACATACATGTTGAGCCTCGAAAGAAGCGCGGGCGAGTCGATCCGATTGTCAAGAAGTCCCGCGACAAACAGCCTCTGAGCGTTACAGTTCCGCTGCTTCAGCGTCTCGATGCCAAGCAACGCACAGCGTCCCTCATAGTCCAGTTGGACACTCCAGGAGCGCAAAGCGAACCGCGTGAATTTGCGCTGGATCGACTCTAAACGAGCTAGGGGACGAGCAGCTGTAGGCCACCATACTACTGAAGCGTATTCTAACACTGGTCGCACCAAAGCACAATATAGCGTCTTGATGCATATCGGGTCAGTGATGTCTCGTGCTATTTGTTTTAGTAAGCCGATCAATTGGTTACCCTTAGTGACAACGTGCTCTAGCTGGTCGTGGAAGCTCAACTTTTCGTCAAGGAGCACTCCTAGATCCGTGACACAGCTTTTGCGACCAATGGTAGATCCATTTAACGCATAGTCATACACTAAGGGGCACCGCTTTCTCGCAAACGTAACGACAACACACTTCTCGACGCACAATTCAAGACCATTCAAAGAGCACCATGACTGGAAGGCACTTAGAGTGGCTTGAAGGCGGAGTTGGTCTGACCGGTCACGGATAGGCAGGAACAGCTTCGCGTCGTCTGCATACAATAGGTGGCCGTCAGGAGGGAGCAACCGTGTTACGTCATTCAGGAAAATGACAAACAGCAGCGGTCCAAGGTTACTCCCCTGCGGCACCCCCGAAGAAGCATCGATACGGCGCGACGTATGGGGTCCCATCTTCACGCAGTATGTGCGACCAGCAAGATAGGAGCGCATCCAGGCCAGCAGCTGCACGGGCAGACCAAGCGTTTCGAGCTTTGCGAGCAGCAAGGCGTGCGGAACGCTATCGAAGGCAGCCTTGATGTCCGTGTAGACTGCGTCGATCTGCGAGCCGGCATCGATGGTCCTGTGGCAGAGGCTAACGAACTCAACCAGGTTGGTGGTGGTTGAACGCTGAGGGACAAATCCATGTTGAGCTGTGCTAATGTAGTTCGAGGCAGCTGCGAGGAGAGGTTCGTACACCAGGAGCTCGAAGACCTTAGCGCAGGCACAAAGCGATGTAATGCCACGGTAATTACATGCATTTGATTTGTCCCCCTTTTTGTGCACTGGAACAAGCCACGAAGTTTTCCAGCAGGCAGGATAGATGCCCAAACGCAGCGAGTCGCGAAAAATCGAGGCCAGGATTGGCGCGATGGTGGTGCCACAACGCTTAAGCGTGGAAGCCGGGATCCCGTCAGGCCCTGGAGCAAACGAAGATTTCAGCCTGTCAATCGCTTTCGAGACTGAATACTCATCGATGATCGGCAAGTTTGGGGCCATAGCATCCACCGGTACGTTTGATAATGCGTCGGCTATCTGCCTCTCATCAGTTACAGCTGGAAGGAAGGTGGCGGCAAAGCGCGAGGCAAAAATATCACATACTGCAGACGGATTGTTGCCGTTGCGCCCGTTGAAACTGACGGAGCTAGGAAAACCAGAGGATTTCCGACGATTGTTTGCGAAGTTCCACAGTACACGTGAATTGCCGCGGCAGCGCAAAACCGTACGCCGTACGTGCCCCAGGTAGCGGAACCTGTTATAGCGCCGATAGAGAGAGTGCGCAGTATTATAGTTGCGCAATGCAGCGGGACACCTACGCAACAAATAATCGCGATACGCGGCAGCTTTAGCCGTTTTGAGCCTGCGCAGCGTTCTGTCACCCCAAGGGGGGCCTCGTTTAGGTCGTTTCACCGGCGTGCATTCATTCAGGGCTTGCAACATGAACCGCTCAAAATCTTTCACAGCGAGGTCAAGAGTGGCGTAACGGGAACAATCGAAGACATTCGCGAACGAGGCGATCATCGGCAGGAGCCTGTTAAAGTCCGTCCTCGCGTAGTCAAGGCGTGATGTTAGCGCAGGAACGGCTGATTCCTCTCGTGGTAGCGGGATGGCCAACTCAAGCGCAGGGTGATAGGTGTCAATTGCTAACAGCGGGGTGAGGCAAAGTTCAAGCGGAAGGCAAACAGAAGCAACAGCATTATTTGCAAACACCAGGTCTAAGACGCGTCCGCTGGTGTTAAGATGACCATTGATCTGGAAAAGTCCGCTATGATGCATCTCGTCCATTAACAGAGCGGAGAGAGCCGATCGCGTACGTGGCTCATAATGCAGAAATGGCAAATCCGGATCATGCTGAGCGGCTGACCAGGAGACGAGAGGTTGGTTGAAGTCTCCTAACAGGAGTAAACCGTCTCCGGGATGCATAGTTGAGCATAATGAGCGAATGCAGTTTTCGATTTCACGGAGCGTGGCAGCATTTGCGGCAAGTCTAGGCGGGAGGTATGCAGCAATGATGAAAAGTCGGGAATTGCCTAGTTGTATTACAACGCACACTAGCTCAAGCGATGGATGCACCGTTGTGTGTTCCCGTGACGTCAGAGACTGAGAGCACGCAATCAACACACCTCCACCGCGGGAACATGTACTGTTGTCAACACTACGATCGCATCGGTAGACTCGGAAGCTATCGTCAAACAGCAAAGCCGAAGGTAGACTAGGATCGAGCCAGGTTTCCGTAAGCACTATTACATCGAAATTGGATTCCAACACCGACAGGCGAAACTCATCGACCTTCGTGCGCAGTCCCCGCACGTTTTGATAGTAAACAGAGGCAGTGGAACGGGCAGTGCGAAGCGCATTAGCAGCAGGAACATAACAGGTAGGTGTTTGTGCAGACTTAACAGAGGTTCGTCTATTCGTGAAAGAAACGGTCAAGTGTGGTCTGTTGTAAGTTGGTGTTGGAAGTGCGGCGAATTAAAAGCGGGCCGTCAATGAGTGTTGAATTAGGACCATGAGTGGTGTCATTCAGCGTGTGTTCTCCCAATTGTGGTGATGTTAGTGTTTGAGCCTGTGAAGTTGATGCGTTTGCCGGTGAGTGATAGACAGTGGATGTTGGTGTGCGAGGCATCGAACGGCGATCGATGACAACAGATGTGCGTGTGAGAGAACGGTGTTTGATGGTGATTGGTGACGATGAGTGTCCATGCTCTCGTTGACGGGACTGTACAAATTCACGTACACCAATACCGACAGGCCAGGACGATGGGGCGAGTGCTGCGTCACGAAGGGCGGCCGGTACTCTCACTTTGAAAGAAAGCCAGTTTACGCTGTCAACACTGACTCCCTTCCTCAGCAAGCAGTATGCTAGGACGTCATCGGTGGCTAAACGGCGTTTCACAGAAGCGACCACTTGCTCCACGGTGACGGCAGTGGACAAGCGAGATAGTCGGATCCATATTCTGTCTGTGGCCGGCTGGGGAAACGCTGCTCGAAGCGGTGACGATAGCGAATCGGTTCCCATGAGTTCTTCCGGTAGCGTAGACGGGGGTGGGATGCCGACTGTAGTGTTAGTGTACGCGCTTGGCGATGACGCTGCATACATGTTATTTTGACGAATGTTTACGTTTTTGTTGACATCAGGGGACATAGAATCCTCGATGATACGCCGCCGCTTTCTACCCGCAACGGGCCGAGGATCGGTATTGCAAAGCTGAGGTATGGGTGCATTTTGCAGTAGAGTAAATCCACTGCGCACCTCGGCGATAATCGGTTCAATAAGCTTCCCCACAGCCGCAACAGTTGAGGTGAGAGCAGCTTGAAAACCGACCTGAGCCCCGATCTCTTTGACTGATCGGCAGCGCGGATTTTTCAGGATATTGGTGCACCCAGTGCAGCTCCAGTGCAGATCGATGTGAGTCAGGACCGCATCAATCAGCTCGGAAGGCAGCCTGCAACAACCGCGGTGAAAAGTAGCCTCACAGTACGCACAGCCGACGATACAGTCGGTAGCATCCAGCGGCACAGCACACGCGAAACAGATAGCCGCCATCGCGAAATTATGCGCGGTTTTGATCACACCACCGTTAACCCGGATTAAAAACGTTAATACACAGTCGTGGGTCAATGAAATAACACACTAACGCGCAACAGTAACAGGAAGCAGGTTGGTAGTCAATTGAACGAGTATTAACTGGGTACGTTAGAAAATACACTTAAATATTTTTGGAAAAACGCGGAGCACAGCGATATGCGACCGAGCAGTTAGACGTCAAACGTCAAAGTTTAAATTGACGTTTGAATTTTGACGAGTTTTACGATTTCGCTATGCCGTGGAAGATTCACCGTCGTGTGTGTATGTAGAAATGGAGGGAAGGAGAAATCTCTGGGCTGACAATCATGGAAAGCTTGCAGAGTTGGATACGCTAAAGATCATAAAATTCGCTGATCTCCAGGTTGGTTCCAGCGAACTGCTCACAGTAACGGAGAGAATACAGGAATAAATGTGCATGCTGTTGGGAGCTGGCTTTTTTGCGCTTTGCTGTTCTTTCACGAGCGGCATCGTAAAAATATTTTCTTTTTCCCTCTGAGCGGGAGTTATTAGATTATGTGTTCCAAAACAGTTTAATGAAAGGATTTAAAAAACCTTCTTACGAATTTTGACCGAGCACCTTTTGACCTCCATGCTTTGCTAAAGTGGTACAATGAACGGAATTAGTGCCTCCGAGTATTTTGATGAAGTGAACCTAGATGAAACAAATATTTCATAGAAATATAAAGTAAATTTAGAACTTTTTATGCTTCATGTATTTATTAATACTTTGTGCTTTTTATGGATCGGATTGTATTTATTTTCATTTTCTTTCTTTGATCTTCTATGATCTTGATTTAATTAGATTCAAACCTTTAATCATATAAAAAACTCACTGTTGCAATTCTTCTCTTCTTAACACAATCAATTAAAAAAAGCTGGAAAATTATTTGGTCACAGTTGCTAAAAACTTGAAAAGACGGAAACCACACATTCAAACCCGTCTAAAAATTGCGTAAAGCGGAAGTGCTCGCTTCTACAAAACACACGACTAACATCCTGGTGTCAAATTGTGCGTACATGACGATCTGACTTGGCGACAGGAAATATGGGTTGGCTTTTCTGTGTGGCATGAATGGCCGTTACGTGACAACATACCAGTTTTGTTTGGTCTAGTGTCTGGATTTTATCTACATGATAGAAGTGATCATTTGAAGCAGTGGAACATCTTTTGTTTCGCCTTCCAATTTTGCTAGCTAATACTCACGACCAATTTCACGGCAAAACATTCGAAGTGTAGTGTTTGTGTGTAAATGTTTTACATAAAATCCATTTTCATTTCTCTAGATAGCCAATTTACAATCACACCAACTTGACATCATAAAATATCAAGTTCATTGCTAATTAACTATCATTTAGCGACTTCCGTTTGGTTGGCGCATGAATTCAGCGAGAGCGAGGATCGAAGTATCGATTAGTCACTGTAGATTGTACTCAATTGCTTGCACGTGTTCAGGTCTCCAAGAAGAGCTGTAAATATTGTCACTTTTAACAGTGTATAGATTCTATTGTTTTGGTCGAAAATATATTATTCTTACAACAAGCAATTAATGCTGGGGAATCCGGCAAGAGCAATGCTTTGAACCACTCACGGAACATTCCGCCCAACGAACGGTTATGGTTTAAGCTTTACATCCACATAAAAACGACACATTTACGAACAAGTTTTCGAACGAGATAAACCTTGGGTGCTTGGAAATTGTCTCACATTTGGGGGTAGCCAATGTCTCCAAACCAGTGCGAATCACACAACAAAAGGAGCATGTGTATTTTATTCTCTTTCCGTTTCAGCTCATTTTCGTAGGATCTTTTACTGAGTGTGAGACGCTTCAGACACAGTTCAAAGCCACCTCCCATTGGCTGGGTTGCTGGTGTGGAATGGTATTCTAAAATTCTTTTAATTACTTGGAGCTAGTATGCAGCAGGAAACCCATAAATCAAAAACACAGACCGTTTGAACTCATAAAAAACACCAACCCAAAAGAGAGTATTGATGAGTTTGAATATGTGGTATACATGGAATGTGGAGAGAGTGAAGTCTATAGTCCCAATAACATAAAATTCGTTGATTCTCATGACGATAGGCAAGAAGACCTCTCTTAACGGACTTTAGAGCGGATATTTAAAAACTTTACCTTCCACGAG
Source organism: Anopheles arabiensis (assembly GCF_016920715.1). Lineage (NCBI taxonomy): Eukaryota > Metazoa > Arthropoda > Insecta > Diptera > Culicidae > Anopheles > Anopheles arabiensis. The sequence goes on from NC_053517.1 coordinate 33,974,696, forward strand.
GAATCGTAAGTCGTAAAAGTGTTTTCGTTGTTTTGCTCCTTCAGGTAAAAGTAACAATTCCTATATTGGAATGGTTTCTCAAAGTTTGATTTTACACCTTTACCAGATTAAGTCCCGTGCGAGTTGTTATTGTCCGTTTATTAAGGTAAAAGTGTGAAAAAAGTAGGGCAAGGGAGGCTTTGGGTCGGTTAAACCTCTGCTTTGATTCTTTCTTCTGAGAAATTAACTTTATGTGATGCTAGACAAACATCTAAAATTAAAAAGCACCATGGCCAGGGACTGGGTATGAAGTAAGTCAATAAAAACATGATGAATGTTCGAAGTTTAACAACGGTACTTGGATGTATCTTTTCATTACGTTGACGTAAAACTAAAAAAAAGTGATTATTGCCAATTTAAATGATGTTAAAGGATATTCCAATGAAATATCTTTCACGGCAATGGAGTAATAGTAGTATAAGCATCTACCCTCCCACTCAACATAAGTGGGCAGTGGAAATTATGTACAGCGAGACCCCTCATAATGAGTTTTTTTGCATAACAATAACATCAATGCTGCTCAACAAATACCTCTATTAAAGAAAAAAAAAAACGCATAACTAGTCAAATAATTCGTGTTGGGGATACATTTATCGGGAGCAAATCTAAAATTAAGATCGGTAAACATTAACATAACAACGTTTGTCTACCGCGAGTATCATCAATGAAATATTTATGAGTGTAGTTCTACGAGACACTCTGCTTTTTTTTGCATCATAGCAACGTAATCAGTAAGGTATATGATGCTCTGAGTCTTCTCCGCCGCATCGGGTTTGATTAAAATTCTGTAGTGCAGTCTGGTCAGACCGGTATTTGAGTTCGGCAGCATAGTCACTAACCTCTCCCTCCACTATACTAAAAATGGGTGGAAGGATGCAAAAAGCGTTTACGCGTTTTGCTCTCCGGAAAACCTTCGGTCCTTCCTCCTTATCCTGTCCGCCTCCGCTTCCTCGGGCTTGAGTCTCTCGAAGTTCGCAGAAGCTACGCTCAGCCCTCTTTCATTCCCTCTGTTGAAGTCATTCCGCTCCTTTCGTCTATCGTTCGTTGCGAAATCGGCCTCCACTATCCTTTCGCAGACGACGTATGCAATGTGGCATGAGCATTAGCATGCATTAGTAAGTTTAACGAATCCTCAAACTTGTTCGACTTTTGCATTTCAACAGAGCCATTTTGATCAAAACTCCAATCTTCCATATGGGACCGGAAAGACTTACCGTTGAAATGAATCGTGATAATCTGGCAAAAAGGAAAAAAAAAACTACCGGAAGAGTGGAAGCGGAGTGTTATGAATCCACTCCACAAAAAATGCGACAGATTGGGATGCTCGAATTTTCGTGCATTCACAGTCTTTAATGCCGCGGCCCGCGTATAAGATCCAGTCCTAGATTATCTTCTGCAGACTTGCGTCCCTTGGAACAAATTTCATCGGCAGCTACCAAGATGTGTTAGTTGGAGGCAAATTCCTCACCGATCAAATTTATACTCTTCGGCAGATCCTCCAAAAGTGCCGAGAGTGCTAAATTCCTTCGCATCACGTCGGCCTATTATACCATAGACTGGAACGTGCCACGGAACATCTATTTTCCAAGGAAATTAATCCAGCAGTCAGAGACCATCAGCTGAGATCCAGAAGATATTGGGACCGCACGAAAAATGGTATATATCCGCCCGGTGGTCTCTGTCTCTGTCTCTGTGGTGGTCGGTGGTGGTCTATGGACACGCCTTAGATCATCCGCGCGCAGAGCTCTGGGCGTGTTTGAGCGACACATCTTTGGCGGTATGCTCGAGCATAAATTGGCGAGAAGAAGGATGAACCACGAGCATGCTGGGCTGTATGACGAATCTTAATAGCTGAGGTATCCTAAAGGCATGCCTTTGCCACCATAGTGCAAAGAATTTCATTACGTATCGCATAAAACGGCTACCAGTGGTTGTTTGCGCATATGCATAAAATGCACTGTGGAATGGTCACGGTGGCACGGCTGGTACAGCTTTTTACATCGCCCGAACGAGTTCGAGGCTTCGCTTCAAGGTGATCCAGGTAACCCATCATTAGCGTTAAACGAAATTAGTTTGAGGTAAGATTTGTCCAATTTATAGCTCGGATTTGTTGCTCGAATTGCTATTGACGAATTTGACGGTTCCGCTTTGGTGGAAGATAAAACCGGAATATGGCAAGAGTACCACAAAAAATGCGCAAAGGGTGAGCAAGTCTGCGCGCCAAAACGCATAAAAATCAATCCTTTGCACACGAAGATCCATCACAGAGGAGAGTGAAATTATTGTTTTATGATTTGACGTCGCGCCAGCAAAAGCGCATCTCTAACGAAGCGGGTTAGAGCGAAAATGTTCCTTTAAAAGAAACCCACTATAGACCCACAACAGTCACAACAACCAAATTCAACAATATTCCAATCATTCTTTTCATGGTTTTTGTTTTTTTTTCTGGTATTCTTGCAGGCACCTCTTCAAAAACAGAAGTCGTAAAAAGATCTAAATTCCACCCTTGGGGTTGAGAACCGTTTAAAAATAAGTCTTTTCATCATAATTAAAAAACATTGACTGTTGTACATATGCAGCAAGCAGAAATGGTGCAGTTTTGCAGAAGTTTAAAATATAATTTCGCATGAAGCAAAGCAGTTTGGGCTCTTTCGGTATTGATTTAATTTGCATCATTTTTCTCTTGTACTTATTTTTACGCCTGTATTCATTCGTAGCAATATTAATATCATAGCACTGGGTTAAAAATATGATATCATTCAAGTATTGATCGCATTTTGTACGGTTACCCTACTGTTACTCAGCATCAACCTCTTTATATGGTCTATGGTTTATGGATTTCATGTACGCCCTTGATCGTGTTCCTCACTCGCTGCTCTTGCAAAAAGTGGCTCAACCTGGGATCAACTAAAACCTTCTCGCTCCTTCTGCATTCTTGAGTGACCGGGTTTTTTGTTTTTGTATTTTCCACCACGATTTGTTCAGGCGTTGGGGTTTCTCAGGGCAGTGTCCTTGGTCCCCCTTTTGTTGATTTGAAATCGTTTGGTCGTCATCTGACTGTGATTGTCCTTGGCTGTGTTTCCTCTCGAAGAACTAGTAATCTCTGTGTGTAGAAAAACGTAATCAAATGTCTATTCGATGGATAAAATGTACTTCAAAAACGGGTATGGCACGAGGAGCAAGAAGATTAATGTTAGAAGGAGCTGTATTAGAAATAATTAATAACTTTATCTGAGTAAAAACTTCTCTAGCTGTCTCTAAAATGCATTTCCTATAACAAAAGCGATCGTATACAAAAAACTTCCATTAAATATTAAAAGGAAAACCACCTATTTTGCAGCTCATTATTATCATAACTGTAAAATTACAAAACAATATTCCCTTGGAATCTCTTCTATCTCGGTTTGAAGTATATTCTAATCGTCAAAAAGAGTCTTACTTGAATCATGATTGAAGCTGCGCGATCACATTATTTCAATTTCTTCTCGTTTCTCCCTTTAATTAAGGTTAGTCCGTCACACTGTGTCTTTATTATTGCGTGTTATAAAACAAACGTTATAAGACGCCTTTTTAATTGGAATTTTATAACCTACGCCCAAATCATACATGATGACATAAAAAAACTAAAAGGTAAGAAATCCTTACAGCCTCAAATCATGTTCGTTAGATGCACACTTCGATCATGCTTTGCTTACTTCGATTTTTGGATGTCGTAAATAGTGCAATTCCACTGTTCTCTCTTCACAAGCGTCTTCGCTTAGGACTTTCAGGTTTGGTTGCTCATTTTTTGTGTGTCATGTTCAAGCGTGTTGGATTCTGTACGCTTGTCGGGTTTGTTGACCTTCTCATCCCATCACATCTGCAGATTTAAATACTGAAAGGATTGGAATTCCATCTTGAGGATCAACATTTTTATGGGTTCATAATTGTGGTAAGTATGATTGATGCGTTTCCTACTGCGTTCAAGCAATTTGAGACGCATTTCCACTGGCCTAAGTCATAAAAGTCGCGCTCGTTCATGACGAATGAGCGTCCACAGCGAAATGGTGGTGGCTTTGAACTGTGTCGGAAGCGTGTCATGAAAAAGACAGTCAGTGAAAGATCCTAAGAACATGAGCTGAAATGGAAAGAGTAGAAATTAATCATGCAAAAAACTCGCCAAGTACCTTGCATGAGTGTCGCCTTTAGGTGCATGGAATAATCGAATAATAATCATCTGATGTGTTACTTTTCACACAGTTCATGGGCATGATTCAATTAATTATTTCAATTCAATTGCAGGCATTTCAAATTTATTGACGCTTCCAGAATGAATACCGAACCAAAAAAGAAGGGTTTGGGCCCGATCCTCGAAGATCCTATTTATAATATTTTCGCATGGCATCATCTGCTTGCACATTAATGATGTGATTCAGGGATGCACAATTGTTGTGTTGATAGTTGGATCAGTCGTTATAATTATTGCTTTAATCTCCAGCATAAACAAACAACGGATTAGTTTTGTCAAACCAATCGACTTCATATTCGAGGAATAACATATTTTAGAATAAATCGACATAATTATTCACGTTTGTTAAATAAGCTTGCAAGTGACAATCAATACAGTGAAATGACACAGTCATCAAGTTTGGAATCAATATCGCTCTACCCATCGTAGCCAAAAGCCCACCAAGAGATGGAGTTTAGTTGTAGAATGTGTGTTACATATATTTGCTGCAACTCTTTCACTAAAATATAAAATGTGTGCTTCTTCTTCAAATGTTCACTTCTATCATGTAGATAACATCCAGATGCTAGACCAAGCCAAACTGGTATGTTGTCACGTAACGGCCATTCATGCCACACAGAAAACCCAACCCACATTTCCTGTCGCCAAGTCAGATCGCACTCGACGCACAATTTGACACCAGGATGTTTGTCCATCACCTACCACCATCAGTGTTTTCTGCTCACATACCACCATCAATGTTTCAGAAGCGAGCTCTATCACTTAACGCAATGTTTAGACAGGTTTGAATGTGTGGTTTCAAGTTTTAGCAACTATGAGCAAAGAATTTTCTAGTTCTTCTTAAATTGATTTTGCAAAAAGAGAAGAATTACACGAGTTAGCTTTTTATGTGGTTACGAGTTTAAATCTAATCCATCGAAATATTCGTAGGCACTACTTCGGTTCAGCGAAGCATGGGAGAAAAGAAGTGAGCAGTCAAAATTTGTAAGAAGTTCGTTTAAATCCTTTCATTGAACTGTTTTGGAACATATAATCTAATAACTCCCGCTCAGCGGGAAGAAGAAAACATTTTTACGATGCCGCTCGTGGAAGAAAACCATAGCGCAAAACAGCCAACTCCCAACAGCATGCACATTTATTCCTGTATGCTGTCCGTTACTGTGAACATTTCGCTGAAACCAACCTGAGGATCAGCGAATTTTATGATCTTGAGCGTATCCAGCTCTGCAAGCTTTCCATGATGGTCAGATTTCTCATTCCCTGCATTTCTACATACACACACGACGGTGAATCTTCCACGGCATAGCGAAATCGTAAAACTCGTCAAAATTCAAAAGAATGACATTGGCTGTAGCTTCCAATATTTTTGGTTTCCTGCGTTTAGTGTGCAAAAATGGTGGTATGCTTGATTTATGTGTTGCCTGCAGCATACAAGCTCCAAGTAATTAAAATTATGTCTGCACAAATTCCCAGAACCATCCTTACAATCGCTTGTCCATGTCATCTTATGTCTACGTTGAGACGAAAAATGTGCATGTCGAACAATCACACTTTTCAAACTTCTTAAAGCCGTGTCTATGAAAGTCATCTACTCTATGCTCGACAAATGCATGTTTATTACATTTATATATTTCAAAATCAATTATGCAGAGAAAACGACACAGCTATTCACTCATGAAATGTGAGCCTACCGCAGCATTCTTGCCGGCACACTGTGCAGGCGTAAGAAATTTCCACAACTGCACCGTGACCAATCGACATTACGATCCTGGCCCATGCGCAATCGATGGTATGCCATTCCAACGCCGGCTTCTATTGCATTTGGCTGTGAACCGTACGTTTTCCAGGCGACAGGATGACGTGATCGTAAAACAGTAAGCGAGAGAAAACAACACTTTATTCTAGAATTTAAGGGTTAGAATAATTGAATCCATTGTTCCCTGTACGCCGCTGGTAGATGCAAGCCAACGAAAAATCTACCGTCATAAAATGTGTGTTTCTAGAAGACAGAATAAGAGTAAAACTATTGAACGACCAATCGAGTAACAAAGCAAACTTGAAACAAGATGCAAATAATCGAGGTTTAGGTAAAACACGAGTTTTCATAGATTGTATTTTTTTATTCTATGGGAATGTATTTTCGTACAAAATATTTCAAAATGTAGAAGTAAAACATCCAGCAAATAGATGCTGAAGAAAGTATGACTAAATCTAATGCCACACAGAAACTTATTCTAAGCTTCTTGCCCGAACAAAGATCGTATTCTTCCAGCTACTCAATTCCAGGAAGCACGTCCGTCGTATGATGTCATCCAAATGGGTTCCACGAATGGTTATCGCAACTCTTTATCTTGTTGTTTGTCTTGGAGTATCGAAGGTGTGCATGTGTCTATTAACTTAAGTGACTTCAGTTCATAGGATGCTATTCTTAAAAAAATAAGTATATATGTAAATTAGAAGTGGGCGATTTAAAGTATTCCCGTAAATTGTTAACGATTGTGGTTGTTATGTACATTTCATCGGATAACATCAATTGTGCAATTATTTTCGCTGAACTATTCTTTACGAGCATGTTGGTAAGAAAACAACTCCTTAAAGAAAAAAATTGCAAAAAAACATCATGGCTGATCGCACGATCGAGGCCCACTTGAAAGAGACCTCACTCTCTTGCGAAACCATTCATAAAGTTCATTCGGTTCATTTTGTGTATGCTTTGTTGAGGGCATGAGCAAAACGGACGCTCATTTTCTCTTTCTTGTAGTTCGTGTTTGTAAAAGAGATGTGGAACCGAGCCGTTTCAATTACTCACTCGGTTCTTGCGGACGGTCTAAAAAAACTTTACGGGCTGGGTCGTCCGTTTTCATGCGTACAACATGACCAGCGCACCGGAACCTGGCGAGCCTGATACGCTGCACGACAGTGAGGTCGCCGTACATCTCGTATAGCTCGTCATTATAGCGGCTCCTCCATTGTTCTGCCACATACGGGGCCATGGATATTTCAGAGCATCTTCATCTCAAACGCGACTAAGAGGGTTTCGTCAGATTTGGACAGTGTCCATGGCTCAGGTTCTTCGAGGTGAACTGATTTTTCAGGCTGTAGAATGAACGGTTGACACCCAGCATCTTTGCACGCAACTGCTTACCTTTGATTCAAGGTAGGTAATTCTGGGATGACTTCAAAAGTGCGTTAACCTATCTGTACGTCACGCCTACGTAGGTTGTATTTTATAACATACGACCTAAACATATATTTAATAAAAAAAACAAAAAGCTAAGAAAATCTTACAGTGGTTTTCGATTGGTGGGGAAAGAGGAGGAATTTTGCCTTTTTTGGGAGGGACATTTTTAGCAAAATTTTACTTAAAACAATGGGTTGCTCCTATCTCCCCCCGTTCATGAACTTGTGGGTGGGGAATGAAATCCTACACGGGAGGAAAAGCTGCAAAAAGATTGAAAACCATTGCCTTACAGTCTAAAGTCACGTTCATTAGATCAAAGGTTTTCTACCTTTTTGCAACTTCCTTTTCCCCCTCTCCACATGAAGGGTGCATGTAGCATTGCGTTCCCCCACTACAATTTCCTGAGCGAGGGAGAGCGTGGCAATCCATGGTATTTTGTGAAATTTTGATTAGAACTTTGATTTGAAATTAGGACCCTCAAAGATCTTACTTATAATATTTTCGCATGGCGTCCTCTGCCAACTTTGCGTGGCATTTTAATGATGTGATTCAGGGATGTACAATTGTTGTGTTGATAGTTGGATAATGATTATGGCTCCAATCAGTCGTTATAATTATTGCCAATTACATTGAAATCTCTGAGCACGTGAAACGACACCGTCATCAGGTGAGGAATAGTAGTATCAATATCGCTCTACCCATCGCAGCCAAAAGCCCACCAAGAGATGGAGTTTAGTTGTGGAATGTGTGTTACATATATATGTTGCAACTCTTTCACTAAAACATAAAATGTGTGCTTCTTCTTCAAATGTTCACTTCTATCATGTAGATAAAATCCAGACGCTAGACCAAGCCAAACTGGTATGTTGTCACGTAACGGCCATTCATGCCACACAGAAAAGCCAACCCATATTTCCTGTCGCCAAGTCAGATCGCACTCGACGCACAATTTGACACCAGGATGTTTGTCGCCCATCAGTGTGTTTTTCAGAAGCATCTAGCATTTTAGCATTTTCAGAAGCACCATACCACCAGCAGCGTGGTTTTAGAATCGAGCTCTTCCGCTTTGCGCAATGTTTAGACGGGTTTGATTTCCGCCTTGTCAAGTTTTAGCTACCGTAGTGTATCTGAATCCGTATCATATGTCATAGTGTTAGTGTTTAGGTGTAAGGTTAGCAATTAAGATTTCGTAAACATTAATTCCGTTCATTGCACGACTTCTGCAAAGCATGGAGGTCAAAAGGTGCTCGGTCAAAATTCGTAAGAAGGTTTTTTAAATCCTTTCATTAAACTGTTTTGGAACACATAATCTAATAACTCCCGCTCAGAGGGAAAAAGAAAATATTTTTACGATGCCGCTCGTGAAAGAACAGCAAAGCGCAAAAAAGCCAGCTCCCAACAGCATGCACATTTATTCCTGTATTCTCTCCGTTACTGTGAGCAGTTCGCTGGAACCAACCTGGAGATCAGCGAATTTTATGATCTTTAGCGTATCCAACTCTGCAAGCTTTCCATGATTGTCAGCCCAGAGATTTCTCCTTCCCTCCATTTCTACATACACACACGACGGTGAATCTTCCACGGCATAGCGAAATCGTAAAACTCGTCAAAATTCAAAAGAATGACATTGGCTGTAGCTTCCAATATTTTTGGTGTCCTGCGTTTAGTGTGCAAAAATGGTGGTATGTTTGATTTATGTGTTGCCTCCAGCATACAAGCACCAAGTAATTAAAATAATGTCTGCACGAATTCCCAGAGCCATTCTTAAAATCGCTTGTCCATGTCATCTTATGTGCACGAGAGGGCTTTGTTAATCTACATTCAAATGAAAAATGTGCATATCGAACAATCACACTTTTCAAACTTCTTAAAGCCGTGTCTATGAAAGTCATCTACTGTATGCTTGACGAATGCATGTTTATTAGATTTATAAATTTCACATTCTATTCTCCAAAGAAAAAGACACAGCTATTCACTCATGAAATGCCTCATGAGCCTACCGCAGCATTCTTGCCGGCACACTGTGCAGGCGTAAGAAATTTCCACAACTGCACCGTGACCAATCGACATTACGATCCTGGCCCATGCGCAATCGATGGTATGCCATTCCAACGCCGGCTTCTATTGCATTTGGCTGTGAACCGTACGTTTTCCAGGCGACAGGATGACGTGATCGTAAAACAGTAAGCGAGAGAAAACAACACTTTATTCTAGAATTTAAGGGTTGGAATAATTGAATCCATTGTTCCCTGTACGCCGCTGGTAGATGCAAGCCAACGAAAAATCTACCGTCATAAAATGTATGTTTCTAGAAGACAGAATAAGAGTAAAACTATTGAACGACCAATCGAGTAACAAAGCAAACTTGAAACAAGATGCAAATAATCGAGGTTTAGGTAAAACACGAGTTTTCATAGATTGTATTTTTTTATTCTATGGGAATGTATTTTCGTACAAAATATTTCAAAATGTAGAAGTAAAACATCCAGCAAATAGATGCTGAAGAAAGTATGACTAAATGGAATTCCACAGAGAAACTTCTTCTAAGCTTCCTGCCCGAACAAAGATCGTATTCTTCGAGCTACTCAATTCCAGGAAGCACGTCCGTCGCATGATGTCATCCGAGTGGGTTCTGCGAATGGTTTGTCTTGAAATATTGCGGGTGTGCGTGTGTGTGTGTCTGTTTAGTGAAGTGGCTTCTGTTCGTATCAAAAATGCTTAGGAAAATAACTAAATTGTGTGTTGGTAATGTAAAGCAATCCCGCTCATTGTTAACGGTTGCTGTAGTAATGTACATTACATCGAATAATATCAGTTGTGCAATGATGTTCGCCGAATTATTCTCTAAGAGCATGAGAACAACTCCCAAGAGAATAAAAAAAATGGTAGACATCATGGCACGATCGCACGATTGAGGCACAGTTGAGAAAGATCTCATTCTCTCGCGAAACCCTTCGAAAAGTTCATTCGGTTCATGTTTTGTGGCATTGGCGATGGCATGAGCAAAACGGTGCAGTCACTCATTTTCTCCTTCATTTAGCTCGTGATTGAGAGAAAGAGAAAAAGGAAGAGAGAGAAAGAAAGAGAAAGAGAGATAAAGAGAGTAGGAAAATCTCAGGAGAGTTGATCCTGAAGACATAAAGGAGGTCCGAGCCATGCAGAGATCACAGTCGTGTTTCAGCAACAAGCGGTAAGGTACATTCAGTTGTGTTTCAGTTTACAAGTTGGTTAAGTGGAAAGTTTGTGCATAATTGAGTAATATGCTGGCGAGGTAAGAATAACCTATTTTTTATGGTTCCTTAAAATTATTATTCATCATTTTCAAAAAGTGAATTATCAGCAGCAGCATTTATGTTGAATCATGTCATTTGTCCGATGTTGTATAAATGCAGTAGTTTGATCATCCTTTAGTTTTAGTTTGAGCAATCTACTACATTTGACAAATGTTTGACAACAACGTCGTAAGTACTTGTGTAAAAAAAGTGATTTTTGTGAAACACAAACAAACCGTTTAGGTAATATTTAACAATGCCTCTCATTTAAAAAGCCCATAAAACTTCGTTGTAACGTTGTACTGCGTAATAGTTTGTGCGTTTCTTATGTTCTGCTGGTAATAATTTGTGATGCAATACTTATTTACTGTTGCCACAACTCATACAAAGAAACTTAAATTTTAAAAAGTGAATGTGATTTGGCATTTTTTTTTTTTTTTGTTTAAGCTTCTTTGTTTGAGCTCACATCTCAGTGAACAAAAATGACATTCAAAGTGCATATAACCTAAGCACGAGTAGAAACAATCAATCAGGATGTTGACGGCAAAAAGTTTTGTGTTCAGCAAGCTTGGTAAGTGATGCTCTGCAAATGGGGTAGGGGGCGATGCCTCGTCCTCCTACCCAACTCCTATTCCGGCACGTCCACGTCGTGCAGAGCGGTAACATGCGTTACTAGGGGTGCAAGAGTCCGCAGCGGCTCTTTCTGCTGCACTAGTTGCATCAGATGGTAACGCATGGCTAAGCCGGAAAGGGGGAGACAGGCCAATAAATTAGTGCTGGAAATTTGTTGGTTCTGGCTTCTGTAAATAGTGTAAAGTCCACAGCTCCTGCTGTACGAAGTAGTGAGGCTCAGCATCCCGGCCTAACCTTCAACGGCAAACGAAAAAACAGCGGAGCTAATCAATAATTACTATTTTCAAACTGTTCCAAGTGTTCTGGAGGTATGTACTATGTTAATATTAAAATATCAATTCTTAAAAGATCGGAGTTTTAGCGGTTTATTGTTAATGTTTAATTTTGTATAACAAACACATTATCCAACAGCGTACAATTTTAATCATTGGAGAAGTTCAACAAAACACCAGCCCTAATGGCCAGCAATTTGTTCGGGATTTGTGGAACAAAATGTAAGTCTGCTTGGGTAAGTCTGTTAAGATTTGCGTTAATGTTTCGTTTATTTATTTCCTTTATCCACAGCTTCATCACTGAGGCGATCGATGTGTAGGACTAAAGCTGACAGTAAATTGAAGACATTCTGCACTGGGTACATGGTAAAATTTTAATTTTTTTTTTGCAATATACACAATAGTAAAAGCAAAACTCTTTTGTTAAATCATCTTTATCTTGTTTTTAATTGATTCTGTTTATTCATAAGTCCTGTCTTTCTCGTGTGTATTATTTCAGATTTGTAACCTTTTCAAGAATCGGTCTCCCTTCCCTTTGATACAAGCTTTGCCTTCAACTAATACTGGTGAGTTTTATGTAATGTTTTACTGTTTCTGTATTGAATTTATGAAAAATAGAGTGTAATAGTTATAACTTATATTCAATGAAATATGGGCCCTTTCGATCCATGACTTTGATTTCATCACCAAGTAGCAACATCAATATCAGCCCAGATCAATCACCAATCAACAGATCAGCGTCATCAACTACTACGATCAATGCATCCAACAATCAAACAATCCAACACTCCGGAAAACTATCAACCAGCAGTCAGGACAGTCATGATAAAACGGCAAATCTTTCCTTGAACGACATCTGCTGTTGAAGCTGTTGATTATGACGATAAATAGCGTATGTAGAGTATATCAGAGAATTGATTTATTTTAAACTCATTATTATAATCATTTTGTATGTGACTAAATACGTTAAAACTTCCTTAATGCACTATATACTACAATTACTACAATTGCTTAAATTTCTTTCAATTTATTGACGATACATTATTATATGTTTGTTTTTATACTTTAGAATAGCAATACAGTGTACCCTTCAATTTTCTTCTACATTTATGATGTTAATAATTAGCAGTATCACATGGTCGTTGCAATAACATAAATGTTTTCGAGCGATATTGTTGTTTTTGTAGTGGTTTGAAGGAATTTCGTGATGTGTGACCTTGCATAAGCATATGGATCATTAGGATCGGTGCTAATCGGCCAACTTATAGGCGGCATTTTTATTAGAGAACATCGGACCTTACCATTATGTGAGGGGCCACCGATTAGTATATACATGAATTGAAGGAATGTGTGATCTTAAGTCTTATAATAACCATCTTTCGATAAATACGGTGGTATCCAAATTAAAAAAAAAGACATTCGATCTATATTTTGTTATTGGATAAAATTGTTTTTGCTAGGTAACTAGCAGTAAGAAAAAAACATACTTCCCTGTCACATGATTCGATGTGTCAATATTCCATTCACCCTCCGCTCTTCTCAGCCAGAGTTGCATTACTTTCGATTCCAACAACTGCCGCAGGCGGATCGATGCGTGCAATAGAAAATCATCAGGCAAAATTAATTTAGCTTTGATTCTATAACTTAATTTTATTTTTATGATTGTATGTATAAAACATTGGGAAAAAAATCGAGAAACCCCTGATCCTTTGAGTTAATAATACAACTAAAATTTTACGCATTAATTAGCCTAACTTATGTGAATATAATCTTACTCTAATCTTTCCACCATCTTCCGGGGCAATTTTTAATTGAAAAAAAATGTATGATTCTAGGCAAAATTCAAAAATTCAAAATTTGGCACTAATTTGGCATTTATTATCGCTTTTATTTTGAAACATTTGAATTTAATGAAAAAAAACGACAAGCAGCGCAGTTTCCAGAGACTGGTGATGCATACAGATGTTATTTGTGATATTTATATTCGGTTTTTTTCTGGCATATGTGAAACGTGTGAAAAATATAGCCTCAGTTTTCTTGTCAGTAATTTTAAGCTTCCATTGCAGTTTAATTTTAATAATTGCAATTTATAGATTGCAGTACCTTTCCTTTTTCCATTATTTTCCTCATTCTACCACCAAGTGGAGTTGATGCGATGGTGTGTCATTTCTGTCTCCTTACCTCGTTTGTGCTTGACAGTTTATCCGTTCTACAACCATCTCTTTCGGAATCGGAATTGATCAATTAATCTTAAATGCCAGATAGAGTCAAAAGCTTTCTCAGCATCAAGAAGAACTAAGTCGGTTGATTTTGTATTAAATCTGTTGTATATGATATTGTTCTTTAATCTATGGAGTTGGTGTGCAGCAGCAAGAGTGGGACGAAAACAAATTGACTATTCAGGATTATGTTGTGATCTGTGGTTTCTGTATCGCGATAACTTTAGCTATTTTCCATGAATTTGGAAAGTAGCCAATTTTAAAGCATTTAGAATGGTATTGAGGTATATAATGGCTTTTGGAGGTAGCTTTTTGAATGTGTAGTTATTTATGTTGCCAATGTTTTTTTAGTTTGAATCTTTTAAGAATCTGCGAAATATCTTTTGGTTTGAATAGGTTATAATGTACTAGGCTCTTAATTGATACTAGGGAAGTTTCTAACGGTGGTTTTCACTTGACGTTCGGTTGGACTTGTATTACTGTACTGCTGTTATTGTTTGGGCAGATTCAAAAACAGCTTTTAATGCCTTACGTTTATCGTTTCCCGTTATGAGCGTATGATCATTCATTTTTAATTATAGTATTGCGTTTTAATTATTTTTTTATGATTATCATGAACTTCCATATTTAGTTTTACTAGGTTTGTCCTTATTCTTTGAAATTAAATTTAGATTTAGTTTGGTTTATTACATTATACCTTCCAGCTGATTGTAATGGTATTGCAATTTCATGCGCGGATAATATACTGGTTGTAAGTTTTTCTATCATATTATCGATTTGAGGTTGTGAAATTTCAGCAGGTTTGATTCTAGAATTGATGTCATGTCTGAATAAGGGCCAGTTTGCTTTGGTATAATTATCAACGGCTAACTTCAGCTTCTAGCACTTTTTTTACCTCTTCCGGTGGGCATATCGAACAGACCGCTTAGTACGCTTGGACCGCTTGTACGATCCTCCACCAATTGGTGTGTGTGTGAAAATTCACTTTAGTCTTAGACAGGTAACTAACCACTGTTCTAAAGTCGTCGGTTGTGTATGTGTACACGATTATACCTTTGTTTTCCACTTTGGTGTGCTAACGTATTACTCCTGCGTCGATTTCTTTTTTGTGCACTTCGTCTAATGACATGCACACAATCTTGATTACTCTGTTGCTCGTATGTGTATCCATTGGATGCTCTTCTTTATGGTTTGCATATGCGTTAGGCCAATCTATATGGTGCATATGCGTTAGGCCAATCCGTCTTTTCTACACTTGCATTGAAATCTTTTGCCCACTTTCTACGTTCATGTTGTCTGCTGTTCGGTGTATATTTGGAGCTGCACCGATCGGCTGCTGTACGCATTTACAGGTGGGTTTCCTCACGATTGGTGAATTAATCTGTATACAAACTGTTTGGAAGTGGTTTTACTTTTTCTTAGCTGGTAATACCTATTCGCGCATAGTGTCGTCTTGATCTGGGTTACTTTTGTGCAAATTTTGTTATTTCCATATTGCTGATCGCTATTTATATTACAATTATTTCCTGGTTGCTTATGGTGCAACTAGCTTTCCCACACTTGTGTTCTGAGACATTTCCGTCCCACATATTCGTTTCAATAAGATTGGTTTCATTCTACTCCTCGATATATAATCAAGAATTAGGCTTATTTCATTTCATTACATCAACCGAAGCTCTGGGCTTACAGGTTTAAAAACAATCTCATCATATCTGTGATATTGAATCAATGTATGTCTTCACCCTTAAACTTCGGAACACTGTCTGAATTGAGGCTTTGGGCCTAACTCTATCGGGTCAATTTGGTGAACGATGCTACATCCTGCTGGATGCTTAGTTATGACGAATTTAAGAAAATATATGCTGGTATACACTGCCTAACTCATTCCTTTGCACTTCTTCGGTCTAAGTCTTTCGAACGGATTTCGGAAACTGTTGTTCCCATTGAAGATGATACCGTGGTTGATCTTACTTTGATGCAAAACTTCCCTGATCGTCTGAACTTCGATCAGTTGGTTCTACTATACACTGACTACCTCATTCCCTAGCTGTTATTAGGCCTATATCGAAATAGGATGTGTTAGCATCCTCCTATGAAACAATCATTTAAATTTCTTTCGATACACTACTTGGTGGATTATTCAGTATTGTTTGGAAAATTTATTCAACGTTCGTTTGAAGAGCTTTATTTTCTTTGAGACTAAGAACAGTCACTAGGTCCATTGTCATTGTCCGTAGTGCTTTCAATCGCTTTCGACCAAATGAACTTAAATGATTTAAATCCTTTTGAAGTATTCATTCGCTATGTTCATAAAACATTTACGTCATCTAAATTATTTCGTTTGGATTAGTTGTAAAACTCTATTACTAAACTCTATTTACTCTAAACTCTATAAACATTTATTGATGTTTATATATTTACATTTTTTTTTTCAAAAATCTGATTATGGGAATAATTACGCTTACAATGATTATTATTATTATCTTATTAATATTTTATTATATTACTTCTTATATTTATTATTTTTAACGTTTTTTAACAATAATTTTCTTATATTAATTGTTTGATCATTTTGTTCTTTCTTGTTTTTCATCTAAACATCAAAAGTCTAAATAACTCATTCCCTGGCTCTACTTACGTATATATCTTTCGAGCCGATTTCAGAAAAAGTTGTTCCATGATAGATGATGATGAAGTTGATCTTACTTTGATGCAAAACTTCCCTGATCGTTTGAGCGTCGAACTTAAATGATTCAAACTATGGAATCATTTGCTCTATTCATAATACATTTTCGACGGTTCAAATATGCCATTTGGTCTTGAAACATTACAATTAAAAATATTATTTTAGATTAATTATGAATTAAAGTAACATCATTATATCATATAATAACGCGTACGCGCATAGCAAATATAAGCTGTGATACGCACGTTGGCAGAACCAAGACTGTCATTTCCTCGCGACTGTCGCATTTATCTGCAGAGCTCACTACTTGTTTTAGCCATTCGCGCCCGATTATTTCCCGTTCGTCGTGTAGAGACAGTGTCACGCTGTAATCGTGTGGGATTGAGGATCAGCTTTTTGGTGCTCTGTGTTTCAATTCCAGATTTTTCTGTAATATACGATCCGCTAGGGTGCTATCTGCATTTATTCGAGCATTTTTATCCTATCATGGATATCCTATCAACAAAATATCAATTTCATTAATCCAGTTTATACTGTTTTGTCTCATATACATGTGGCTTTTTCTATTCGTTTGATGGGTGCTCCTTAGCTTAAATGAGACAAAAGGACATGAGCTGCATTAAAGTGTTTATTCATTGAGTTACTTTTTTTTTAAGTACAACATTAGTATAATGATTGTTTACTAAACCTCCTCTGTGTATATTTTACGAAGCATCCCCCAACTGTGAGCTTTTGGAAAATCTAAAACATAATAAATTACAGTTACTTGGTCAGTCTTCATACTTATCATAAATTGAGCAGATAAAATGGTGAGATAAATATCAGGGTCCCTTTATGGAACAATCATTTAAATTTCGTTAAATACTTAATTCCTTTCGTTATTATGTTTAAGAAAATTTAATTTAAATCTGTTTCGAGCAGCTGCATTGTCTGGCAAACGGTGAGCGGTCACTAGTGGTGGGTCACCATTATCTGAAGTTCTTTCAATCGCGTTCGATTCAATAAACTTAAATGATTCAAATTTACTTTAACCATAACTATTTCTAGCAGCTAACTAAAAAGGAAAAGCTGCTTTATTAGCTCTAACATGGATTGCTAACCATATCTATCCACACTACCAATGGCAAGCCTGCACTTTAGTATTATGGTTAGACATGGCTCAGTTTTAACACCAACTAAGAAAAAGAATGTGTAAAGAAAACGAAGGATATTCTGTATTGCTATTTTTGAAGTATTTTTTTAACAGACATTTTAAATTTTTTGCATGTTTTGGAACAGCGTTAAGCGATTTGTAAAAAAGGTTTATTTCAAAAGAATTATTATTAATTTAAGAATCAATTTTGTGGTGGAGTAATTAAAACCCCCAAAAATATTCATATTTTTCATTTGATGCCTACTTATCAATATATAAGGAAGAAAATTAATATTTTTTTACAATATCAAGTATGTTCATCCATAATCTCGTGTAATATAATCAATATGAATGTACATTGAAAATTAATCAGCAACAGCCATCTCAAACTTCGAAAAGAATGCATAAAAAGTACTACGACATATGTTTTATATTACTTTAAGATAAAAGCAAGAACAATAAAAAGTGACTATGCTTTAACAATTTAGTTAAGGTAAAACATTTTCAACTTACCGTTCGAACCTGTACAACGGAATAATAAATAAAACTTTCACAACGATTGTGCAAAACCAGTAATGGCTAGTGTTAGTGTTGGCTTTATTTAAAAGTTTTCTTTTTCACTACCGTCCTATTCCGCTACTAATCAATCATACAAATATATCCGTAACGCTAGGGGATAAGTACGAGCATATGGGTTGTTTTTTAGCCGTGTTGTTCATCACTCTTTGATTTCCATTCCCGTTCTCCATCCAACTTCTGAGTACGTCATCCGTACGAGTTCTACAATTCCATCGGGATGTTTTTGTTTTACTATCTACAGTGCTGCACAGTTTGATACCTTTAATTTGTTCGCTTGGATTCATAGTGTATTTGTTCTTTTATAGAGTCGCTTGCATGCCCAAAACTTTGTTTAACAGTCAATCGCCATTAGCAGTTAGAGCCCGTCAGTTTAACTAAACAGAAATTCAGTTTGTAGCTTTTGTTTCAAACATTTTGGCGAATAATCCTTATTATGCCATTCGTGAAAGAGGCTAATGGAAATCGTTACACCACGGCTAATCACAGGGCGATCATGTTTTGTCGAGTAGTTTCATTCAAATAATCGGTTTGGATATGTTATGCTTTGATGTGTGTGTGTGTTTTTTTTTTACTTTTTGGTTATAATCTATCAAAATAACATTCATCTGTATTTCCTTTTCTATGTGTTTATCATTCGATCTAGCTTAATTTTGGGGACTCTATGATTTCTGTCATTGTGCACACATGAATGTGTTTACTATTAGTAAATTACCAAAAATTCAACAAATAAATGCAGCTTAACTTTCTCTCATAATTTGTTTAAAAAAATCATTTTAAACGTCCATTTATAACTACATGATGACATGTGTTTCTTTTCAACCTTCTAAAATCATTCCGTCATCGGTACGCAACGCACAATTCTTTCAATCATTTAAACCTCTTAGTATTAGCATTACTTCACATGACAGCTCAGCCGAATCTTTTACCATGCTAGCAATCCTTTTTGGAAAATAACTCTACTTTTTCGTATGATATTCTTTTTCTTCCTGCTGGAAACAAATTACCTAGTAACATTGCATCGAGCGTGTAACATCCTTCAACTAGAAACATAACGAACATTATCCTCCCCCGTCTGTCCAAGCTGCCTGCTCTGCTTGAGCAATCCTTCCATCCCCATTTCCACACTGTTTAACGAAATCTACTAGTCTACACGGTTCAGTTTTCACCCCCTCCTTCCGCTCAACGGCGCGGATCTAGACATGCTCCAGTAGTGGCAAATTGCACCGCACGTCAATCGATGCGCTGCATCATACGTACTGCTCGGGCGCTTCCTCGTCCTTGATCGTCGTGTAGTGCACCTTCTTCGAGACCGAATCGACGACCGGTGTCAGCAAACCGCGTAGCTTATCCTTGCTAACGTACAGCAGCCCACCGACGAGGGCCAGCAGCACACAGCTCAAGCAGACGAGCACAAACACGAGCGTCGTGGTGTGACCGGTAGCACCGCCAGCGCCACCCACCGCCGCCAGCGGCTTCCGACAGCGGCCCACGTTCAGCGAGCGGATCGGTTCGCGCACCTGCCGATTCCGCATACACACCAGCCCGTCCCGGTTGCGCACGGTAACGTTCGTGCGGTCGAGCCAATCGTACAGCGGGTACAGCCCGCAGTCGCACACGAACGGATTGTACGTAAAGTCCACCGTCAGCGGGGTGGAGCGTCCGGGCTGTGCCTGTACCGCGTCCAGCAGGGCCAGATCGCGCGCCCGCACCGTTTCGAACCGGTTGCGCTCGAGATCGAGAAAGCGGAGCCGGGGCATGCAGCTTAGGTTGAAGTTCAGCTCGGTGAGCAGATTGTCGCCGAGATGCAGATCGAGCAGGGACGGCAGATCGCAGAACACGCGCTTATCGTTAAACTGCACAATTTCGTTCTGCTCCAGGTGCAGCTTTACCAGCTTGGTGAGATTGCTGTTCACGAAGATGTCGTGCAGATCGGCGGACAGTTCGGCCGACGTGTTGTCGGCGAATGCGTTGGTCAGGTGCAGCTCCTGCAGGTTGATAAAGTTGGAGAACACGCGCGGATGATGGTGATTAAACTCCTCGTCGTCGTACCGGGAGATGCTGAGATTGTTGTGGTTCAGTATGAGCCGGCGTACGTTCGAAACGTGGTGGTACGACTTGCCCCGTATCTCGTGTATGTGGTTGTTGCTCATGTCGACGATCGTTAGGTTGACGAGATCGTTCAGCGCACCGAACACGTTCCATGGCAGCTCCTCGACAAAGTTGCCGTTAAAGATGACCACCTCCGTCTGGATGGGGAGCCGCTCGAGCACGAGCGTATCCCGGAAAGCCGGTGTTGGTGCAGTTGACCACGTACTGTGTGCGGTAGTTGTACAGCTGGTAGCCACAGCTACACTTGCCCCGGAAGTCCCGACCACAGTCGTCCGCCACGGTAAGCGTTGCCAGAAGGGCTAGCAGCAGCGGCACCAGGAGGGCTCGTATCCTTCGTAGTTCTGCCATCTACAACGAAAGGCAATGTGGGAATATGTTTAAGTACAGTCGTTTGCGATAACCATGTTGCAAAGCTACATCACATTTGCAAGTTGAATTGGTGCTGATGAGTAAAAATGATAATATTTTTTCATTAAAATATGGAATAGGACTAATGGAAGCTTTATTTACTTCAAAATTGTAAAGTAAAAGATTTCCTTTCAGAATAAGCGCCTGTTGTTATGCAATGTGATATAATACTCCTTTTCATTGACTAGTTTTGGTTAACATTCATTATGTTTTTGATCACAAACGTTAAAAATAAATGTTTGAAAGATACACTGAAATATTTAAGTGATAAAACAATAAATAAAACAATATAAACGCATCATTTCTCTTGTCCAAATCTGTCTACAATAGGCTCAAGAGAAAGGTTTATCCTTAATTCAATTTACCCCTAAATATAGGCAATGTAAGGACATCACATTGCTCGAACGTATACCGCTCATCTTTCCTTAGGGAAAAAAATATATAAAAAATATAATTCAATTGAAAAATTGCTTCCATTACTCTACAAAACAATCTGTTTTTAAAGTAGTAGAGCAGTTATCGTTAAACTTATTCTTAAATCATCACATTCCTGCATTAAAATCGATAGGTGTCCAATCCTACCCAAACCATCTGTACACATTTGATTCATTCACATTCGAGAGCGAATAAAAATGCCAATTCCTTTGCAGCACTTCAAACAGTTTGTGAAATCACCACCAACGCAATCGCAACCCAATTGGAATGTTTCGCCAAAACGTGTGCCAGAATGTTTCACATTTTATTTCTCGTTCTGAGCATGAACCATCACACGATGTGGAAGAAGCACCGCCAGAGCCCAGTGCTGGAACTACAGCCCGTCAAATTTGGCGTTTTTGGGTAGAATGAATGCGCTACCCTCTTTTCGACACGGATACAATTATATTATGTTTGTGAAGGGGGTACGCGTGATAGAGAATGAGCCAAACCAACTGTGCGCTTGATTAATTGGTATCCTTGTTGAAAGCAACTGCTTGTTGAACCGTGCCCTGGTAATGATTTCAGAGCGTATGAAAGTAAATATTATGCAATGTCCGAATTGTGTGCAGAGCAAATCTGCAAACAGCACTTTATTCGTTACGTTTGCTCAATAAAGCCTGGAAGCGGGTTGTTGATTGAAGCTCAAATGAGATAAGTTTACATTATTAAAACATTCATTTTTTTTAATCAAATAATAATAAATAGCCGTTCACTCAACAGGCAAAATTGAATGTAAACTAGCTTTTCAATGTTATAAAATGAGCTCTCATTAAACTAAACAACACAACAACAGCAGCATGAAAATAACAAACTAATCCCAAACAATTGATTTACTGTCAACGGCACGTGACTGATCGGCAGGACTACTGCAGGACTAACCAACCAACTGACTTCATAAAATTGGCCAACCCTTTCATCCCGGTCCGGGGATGGGTTTTTGTGCTTTTACCTTTTCGTAATTACCCGCTCATTTGTACCGAGCATGTGGTTTGGTCCGTGCTCAACGGAACAACGCAAATCAGCCCCCTTCCCTACACACCCACACACACCCGTACCAAATCAGGTCATCGATCGATCGTGTTGGTTTGATTTAGGTGAACTAAACACAAAAACGCTCGCCCCCACCGTGCACTCTAATTTGATGTGTCGGCAGCGCGTAATAATCGTTTTGCGGCCCCAAATTGCGACATGTGTGGCGGCGGTGTGAGGCTGTGGCCGTGTCGGTAATGAATTTTTCATGCGAATTATCCTTCACCCTTCGAGCACACACCCCATCCAAACACACCTCCCTCGGGCGAGGGGTAGGAAAGGTGTGCGAGGAACTTCGGTCCGGGGGAATGGGGGTCTTTTAGTTATAGCTTTTTAGTTCAACCTTGCCGAAAACGAGTCACTGAATATTTTAAGATAGCGTGGTGGGGTTTTGTGCGCAGAGCACACATTTGCAGGATGCAACACGAAGGAAGGGTAGGCATTTTCTCCATTATTTTCTCCTGATTTAGAGGAGCTTTCGCGCAAATAAGTGTACATTGTACTGCGCTGCTTGGCGGGGTGCTTCAACCTTCAACCCTTGCTCAGCATCGTTCGAGATTGGAGCGGGCGGAAGGGCGTAGAGTCATTTTATGCATAATTTTTGGTTATAACTCTTTTCCATCGTTCACTCGTACACTAGGCTGAAGGTTAATTAAAATAACAATATCTCAATCTTCGGTTCGGCTGCGACAGCGGGTGGCTTCATCGGTCAACCTGGCAGTTCAGCCCAAACACAGACCTTTGCTGGTCTTCGCCCGCCAAACTGTTCGCATCATTTTTAGTCTGTTGTTTAATCCAGCACGACACCAACATGATGAAAACGATGATGATGATGATGATGATGATGATAGAACGATAGAACCCTTCTCAAGTTCGAACCCGGGCCTCGTTCAGCAGAAAAAAAGAAAACAAACAATATGATAGGGTTATGCAGGGTAGATGAAATGCTTGAAACTTCTTCATCAAGTTGGAGGTAGAAGAAAAATGGGCGAAATGTATTGAAGCACAGATGCTTTTTGATCCTACGAAAATAACCACACACACACATATGCCCGCACTCGCCCACATCCGCTCGGAATACTCCACCGAGCGCTTGATGGTTCGATCGTTCGTAGGTGTAGAACCATCGCTTAAAGATGCGGAAGGAGTTTAAGTTTATTAAAGAAAACGTACACGAAGTTTAATTGGCAAAATTCAAAGAAAGGGTTTGCCACGACCACCACAGCCGGCGGGACACCTTCCCCCACCTTTTCCCATGCGGGTGATCAACGAACCTTTCTCTTGTGTGTCGTCGGAGCATGCGGAAAAACCGGGCATTAGCCGGCAACGTCAACGATGATGCTGTTAAGCACGATGATGACATAGGTTGGAATTTGTTGGCGGTTTGGGGGTTTTTCATTTTCTGAAATCCCTTTCATTTATGTGAACGAAATGGGAGACTTTACCGCTTTTTTCTAAAGGTTTTGCTTAAACGTTTCGCAGCGTATGTTTTGCTGTTCTTTGACGGATATTAAACATAAGCAAGTGGGTGTTCCTTTAGATGGAGTGACTTTGTGTGAGATTTAAATAGTTCAATTATTATACAAAAAATAAATTTAATTAAAAGACAAAGAGTTTATCTAAACATTATTTTAAATGTAAACATTATGGCATCTATTGTTGAAAACAATTTTAAAATTAAAAAAATCGTATTAAATCTATATGCTAAACAACGACAAACAATACAGCCTTCGAGCTTTTGACCTATAAGAGCTCCATAACAACAGAACAATCTCAACCTATTCAGCAATTGGTGTTTGACAAACCAACTAAGCCTCTGTGTGCAGGAAACGAAACCCTTTAAACTTTTGTTACTCATTAAATAGTTACAAGTTGTCGCGCGTGTCATCAGTCAGGATTTGTAATAGGATTTGTAATCAGGCAAACTCTTGAGATAAAAGATCCAATATGTCTGAAAGCATTATATTCCGCATTAGTACGTTCTATCCTAGAGTCTAACTCAGTTCTTTTCTCCCCATACTGTCACGTGTGGACGGCTAGGATAGAAAGCTTTCAAAAAAGATTCTCCAGAATAGCAATATACCGATTACAATGGGCTTCATCACAACAATTAGATTACCTGTCACGGTGCATGCTTCTTGGTCTACAAACCTTAGAACATAGACGTCAGGCATTACAAGCTACTTTTGTCGCGAAGTTAATCAGCTGGGACATAGACTCTCCCTACCTACTAGAAAAGCTGAATCTTTATGCTCCTGAACGACCGCTCAGGGCACGTGAGCTGTTAAAACCTACGTTCTCAAGATCTGCACATTCCTAAAATGCGCCTATTAGCCAAATGATACAAAGCTTCAACAAATACCAAAGATTCTTTGACTTCAATATTGGTCTAAATCAGTTTAAAACCAATTGACTCTCAGTTCCTCAGTGATAGCGCTGTAGCTAAGTTTGTATATGAATTAAGGATTTATTATAAGGAGGAGTAAGGAGTAAGTGTCCCAGCATGTCTATGCAAGATACTAAATGACAAATAAACAATAAACAATAACACCCAGAAGCTATAACAATCAAAGGGACCTTACGAAAAATTGTCCAATGTCTCACACTCTTGCCGGATTTCGATGTACCAGCAATTTGTAGACAAGTGCAACTTGCGCATAGAATGGGGAATGGATGGGATCTTATCTTAAGTACCTTTATTCCAATTAATAAGCATTATATTCTCCTATATCATGACTTTTTGTAGACCTACAATAAGGTGACATTCGTACTTCGATTATGAATTTATCATTACACAATTATCTCAAACACAGTTCTGTGCGATACTCGGAGCCGATCGGACGTGTTTACGAGAGACTCTACTGAGGGCAATACACAGTGTTATCAGCTATCGTTAGTTTGAAGCAACGACCTCCGTTGCTGTTTTTTTTTTTTTGGGTGAGAGAAAGAGACACTCACATGGAAACTGGAAGATTGAAGAGTATAGAATTTCTCTCGCTTAAACAGCGCTGCCTCTCGTGGCGCGCACAAGCAAGTGTTGAAACAGGTTTTTTTTTCTCTTTCTAATTGATATTGTAAGTAGAAACACTTTATCTAATTTTTCAAACGATTTAACACCATGGGAGGACCAGGCACTGCCTGGGGGGAATATCCCACAACTCCACCGAATATTAGAGGTAGACAAGCACCTATATGGATGGATGGAGAAGATAGACTGGGAGAATTATTATACCTTGTTCTGAGTCCCAACGAGAAGTCTGTTTTACCGAAAAATCCATTCATAATTGAAAAAAGTCTAACCAACCACGCCGGGAATATTGAACCCTGCAAGCCAATCGACAAAGGTTCGAAATATCTGGTGAAGACCAGAAGCCGAGCTCAATTTGAAAAGCTTCAAAGCTTAACAAAACTCATCGACGGTACTAGTGTCAATATTATAGCGCACCCATACTTAAACAGTGTTCAGTGCGTTATCGTATGTAACAGCTTAGAAGGTCTTTCAGACGATGATATCCTATCTGAAATGAAGGAACAAAAAGTAGTGTCAGTGAAGCGTTTTTTGCGTAAGGAAAATGGTGAAATTAAACCAACTAACTCTTTCCTTTTAAAAATAGACGCTGTTCAAGTCCCACATGAAATACGGGTAGGATGTTTGGTTGTAAAAACCCGAACATATTATCCTCGACCAATGATTTGTACACAATGTCTCATCATAGGCCACACTAAAAATAGATGCAATCATGAAACTTGTTGCGCAAATTGCGGTGAAAAAGAACACGGAGTCTGCTCTTCTCCCATCAAATGCAAAAACTGTTCGGGTAGCCATGTTTCACTTAGTAGATCCTGCCCAACGTACATAGACGAACAAATGATAATCAAAATTAAAATCGACAACAGCATCTCTTATACAGAGGCCAAATCCGTCTTTGAAAACAAAAGAGCCCATTCGGTAAACGAGAGAATACAAAACGCACAACAAGAATCTGTGAAAGATCAAATTATAGCGGATTTGAAAAAAAAAGTAGCCCAACTCGAAGAAAAAATGGACAGCTTTTTGAAAGCTAATGACAAACTGCAAAAAGATAATGACAAGCTCAAACACATGTATCTGCAAACAATCAAACCAAAAACTAATACTAACACTACATCCGAACCCATCGACAGCTCAGATAACGAAAATACTGCACCGACGCGATCCCACGCACACATCGTAAACCTTGCAAGCAACCTTAACACGCAGATAGATACTGATAACGGAGACAATGCCTACGATAAACCGATACAAAAACGCAAAGTTGACTCATACTCATCCACAGACGAACAACACAGCGACAAAACTATACCGAATACGGACGAAAACAGCTCTGAATTTGTTAAACCGAAAACAACTAGACGCCCGAAAAATCGCAAAACGGACTAATTTGAAATTTATATCTGATCAGCCTTTGATAATAATGATTTGCTATTTCTTCCTATGACTTTCAATTCGATTCAAAAAATAATAATATAGATATTTCTCCATATATTATTTCTTGGAATATCAGAGGCATGAACAAAAATATTGACGAACTTAAAATATTAATGAACAAACATAATCCTTCTTTTATCGCTCTTCAAGAAACAAACCATATGCCTAATACTCTACACCATAGTCCACTGAACAATTACACGTGGAGATTTCATAACAAACCAACACTTCAACACAGCGTGTGTCTAGGTGTTAGAAAGAACATTTCGCACACACAGCTTAACATCTCATCCGACCTTCCACTAATAGCTATCTCTACAAAAGTACCATTTGATATTACCATAGTTTCTGCATACTTCCCTAATAAAATGCACCCCACAAACGAACTTTCTTTATACTTAACACAAACTCTTAACCAAATAAATGGCCCAATACTACTTGTAGGCGATTTAAATGCTTCTAACACGTATTGGAGAAATACACGAACTAACACTAGAGGAAAAATTCTCCATAACCTTTTTGACCTGAACAATTTACAAGTAATAAAAAACTCGTCACCCACTCGCATATCTCCAAGCGACGGCACAGGATCATGCATTGATCATTGCGTTGTGTCGTCTTGTTCCACTGAACAATTCAGCTTGGTAGTAGAGGAGGATTTGCACGGTAGTGATCACTTCCCCATCCTCATTTTTGATAAGCATGGGGATACGCGGCCAAAGTTGCGACCACGTTGAAAATATAATGAGGCTGATTGGTCTAGTTATCGTTTCCTTATCGACAGGGCTATTGATGGGTCAACACTGCTTTCGGTTGATAGTTTTTGCAGTATTATTCTTATGGCAGCAGAACTAAGCATCCCACGAACGTCAGGCAAAATTCCCAAAAAGTCGGTACCATGGTGGAATGACTCGGTTGAAAAAGCAATAACAGCACGAAGAAAAGCTCTACGGAAATTGAGGAAAGCCAGCACTATCAGTAACAACCCGAATACTTCATACCTAGCTTTGAAGTACCAAGAAGCAAACCAGATAGCCAAAAATGAAATAGAAAAAAGCAAAAAAAAGTAAGTTGGGAAAAATTCGTCACAAGCATTGACCCATCTCTTTCATGCAAAGAAGTTTGGAGTATGGTGAAAAATTTGACAGGAAATAGTCAGTTCTCATTTCCAACACTGTTGAACAACAACGAACCAATCACTTCTCCATCCTGCATTGCAGAACATTTTGCACAACATTTCTATGAGGCATCTGCAACTTCTAAATACTCAGCTACCTTCATTCAACGCCACAAATCTAAAACTATATCATCCATATCATTTGTTGATACAAATAATCAATCGTATAACAAACCATTTTCCACAGAAGAACTAAGCTGGGCTTTGAGAAAATGTAGAGGAAACTCTGCGGGTATAGACGATATCGGCTATCCACTCCTCAAGCAGCTTCCTGAGCGTGCATTACACTGCCTTCTAGAAATATATAACAACATATGGAGGACAGGTGAATTTCCAAATAATTGGAAAACTAGTCTGATCGTCCCAATTCCAAAGGCAGAAAAAGACAGCTTAAGTGTAGACAGTTATCGACCAATCTCTTTGCTGTGTTGTATGAGTAAAGTCCTGGAACGTTTAGTCAATCGACGACTAATTCAGGAGCTAGAGAGCAGAAATCTGTTAAGTGACAAACAGCACGCTTACAGAATCGGCCGTGGTACAGAGACTTATTTTGCTTGTTTAGAAAACGTTCTCACTGAGGCTAAAAATAAAAATTATCACACTGATTGTGCAGTTGTTGACCTATCAAAGGCCTTCGATCGTACCTGGCGTCCGGCGATCCTTGAGCAATTGAAGAAATGGGGATTTGGAGGAAGTTTACCGCGCTTTATAAAAAAATTCCTAACAGACCGGACCTGTAAAGTACTGATTGGATCATACACCTCTAACATCAAGGTTTTGGAGAACGGTGTCCCTCAAGGTGCTATATTATCACCTACGCTTTTTCTAATAAGCATGGAGTCTTTATTACAAACGATACCTACTAATATAGACACATTCCTTTATGCTGATGACATTATACTAATTACTTCGGACAAATCAGAAACAAAAAATAGAACCAAACTACAAAAAGCACTCAATAAACTTCATCATTGGTGCTGCTTGACAGGTCATGATCTATCAACAACAAAAAGTAAAATTCTTCATATATGCAATAAATCACACAAACGAACACTTAAACCTTTAAAAATTAAATCAGATATAATTCCAAACGCAAGAGCAGTCAAAATTTTAGGAGTCATCATTGACTCAAGGTTAAAATTTCGACAACACCTTCTCTACGTTAAAAAAATGATCAAAAGCAGATTAAATATTCTGCATATGTTAGGTTGTGGAAATAAGAGATCGGCAAGACGCACACTTCTCACTATTTTTAACAGTTGGTTTGTTCCAAAATTATTGTACGGCATTGAATTCATAACCATGGGCGATGCCAACTTTGGCTGCAAGCTAGCCCCAATGTACCACTCTGCTCTGAAAAAAATTACAGGTGCTTTTATCACTAGCCCAAACACCGCAGTACTTTGTGAAAGTGGACAATTACCTCTCGACCATGTTGTAGTCCTTAAAATAGTAAACCTAGCTGGCAGACTCATTGAAAAAGGAATCGAAGCAAATTCTTTTGTAGATAGAGCCAACAAGGTGTTAAAACAACTAACAGGTCACAGCATGCCCAACATAGCTAGACTCACAAGCTGTTCGACTAGACCTTGGTACGACAAAATCCCCACAATCGACTGGACATTGCAAAAACTAAGCAATCACGAACAACAAATAGTACAAAACTATCAAATGCTCATCGCCAACAAATATAAAATATATAACAAAATTTATACTGATGGCTCGGTCTACAACAGTTCTGCGGGCTGTGGCATAACATCGCCAAATGCTCGCTGTAGCATTAAGCTTCCGGAGAACACATCAATATTCTCAGCAGAGGCTATTGCTATTATGATAGCAACTGAAGAAGCGACCGTAAATGACAGACCTAACGTTATTTTCACAGATAGCGCTAGTGTTCTGAAGGCATTAGAGAAAGGATCCTTACGAAACCCCTACATACAAACTATCGAATCACTATCAAAAGACAGGTCAATCGAATTCTGTTGGATACCAGGGCATAAAGGAATCGCAGGAAACGAAGTAGCTGACCGTCTTGCGAATGAAGGTAGGATGATCAAAGATCATGTAGATGGAACTATCTCTAGAAGCGATGCATCCTTGTGGTGGAAAGGGGTAATAAATCAGAGCTGGCAAAACATTTGGAACAAATCACCCATTACCAACCTTAAAAAATAAAACAAACCACGGCACCTTGGAACGATCCACTAGATCACAGTGATCAAAGAGTGGTAACAAGGTTGAGAATTGGACACACCCGACTTACACATACATACAAACTAAAAAAGGAATCACCGTTAATCTGCCCATTTTGTGGATGTGATACAACGGTGGAACACATTTTAATTAATTGTTTTGGATATTCCGCAGAAAGGCAGAAACACAGACTTGGAGATCATTTGGATATTGTACTTTCCAACAATTACAAGGAAATTGAAAAACTTTTGAATTTTTTAAAGGAAACCAATCTCTACAAACAAGTGTAGCAAATATGAATAAAAATATTTATAAAAACATAATTGAAATGAAAAAAGCACTAGAATTAACAAACATTTTCAACTTTCACCAATACCATAATAACTCTTGTAATTTTTTCTTCTTTTTCTTGAACTTTTAATTTATTCTTTTTTTTGTATCTCAAATAGTATTAGCGATTTCTGAATTTTAAATTACGAGAGGCGAATGCTAAAAAGCCTCGTAAAAAAATAAAACAACAACAACAACAATTATCTCAAAACGGCCAATGCTGTTGGAAAAAGAATGTACTTTTTGTAGTACCTTACAGCACAAATCGAATGTAGCTGTACTATCCATTTGGTGAGGCAATGTACATTACTTCCCAAGTGATTTACCGTGTTTGTACGGCGTGAAAGAAACTAAAAATCAAACACTTAATGCTACAAGCTTAAGCAAAAAAACTGATATCAAAAATACAAACGTTAAGCCGTAGAACATAATAAAAAGGGCAGCTTATGGAATCGCTCCAATTAAGCTGTAAATCTGGTACGATTTACAAAATCCACCGTTATGTGTTGCAAACCAGGACCAGTCCTTGAAACCAACATCAACTAAAGCTTGCTAGATTGTTTGCCTTTGTTTTGATGCCCCCAAAAGCCTCACCCCCCAACGAGTCACTATCTCTTTCCATGGCGACCTGTAAAGCTGCCTAGAAATAGTACAGGATCTCCAACTTCAACACTCTATTGTCTAGCGATACCCAGCTTCCTTCGCATCAAACACACGTACACACCAACAATTACAACCGACTGCCGACACACCGGAAAGGCAGGGAACGATCCACAGAGCCCAAAATTCCACCCAAAAGCATCCCACCCCAACCACAGATGCCTTGCCGAAAGGGGTAAACACCGTACGGCTGGGGGCAGCATCTAGCCAAAGCTCCTGTTTGAAACTTTAATGAAAAACCGGAAAACAATGCACGAATCGCATAAGACAGAGAGAGGAAGAGCGCACGCTACCCAAGAAGGTGTAGCCAACTTTTGCTTAGTTTACGTGCACGCTTTTGGTTAGCGAAAGGGGGAGGAAGGGAAGGAAGGAGGTAGGTGTAGTCTTTTGGGACTTTCCGCCGGCAAAAACGTAGATTCCACTGGCAGGGGGTTTGCGTCGCTTCCGGGACGCCGAGGGTATCCCCGGTGTGGATAATGCCCAAGGTGCCTGGCTCGGTGAAACGAAATTAGTCGGCATCTTCCAAAAACCCTCCAACACAGTCTCTCCTAGTTGTGGCGGAATGCGGAAGTTGTGTGAGTGAACGAGACGATGGACGGTTTCCGGTCCCGGTATTTAGCAATGCAAACTAAAACGAAATAATGTAAATGAAGAGAACATCCTGCACGGGCACAGCAAGCGCATCCAGCGCACACTGTACGGAGATTTTCCATACATTTTCACCCTTCTCCGCGGGTCGGGGGAAATCGAGAGTGAAGGGCAAGAAACACAGCCCACCACAACCACGGATGTGGAGCATTTGTTTCCGGCTTTCGAATCCATTCTAGCTCCGTGGTTCCGAGTGCCCAACGGTAGGCTGAAATTATTCTTCCCACTGCGGATGGTTTCCAAAGGCTGCAAACACATCCACACTCCGTCTGAAGGAATGTTTATTCGGTGAAGATGGTAATCCCAACCGAAAGACCAGCGTGAACGGCACCGAAAGAGTTGCAAACAAAAGAATAGCAATCCCTTTTTGCAAAATCTTCCTATTTTTTCTTTTTTTTTTGCGATTAAACAAAGTTCAAAGAGTGGTGAAAGAAGGGCAGAGAAGGCAAGAAAAAAAAAGCCCAAACAAGTTCACCTTGACGCACGCGTTCGTGCGCAATAGATGGAAGCGCATGGTACTTTGTACGCTTGCACGTGTCTGCATTCAGTGCGACAGGAGGCGGTGCCGCACGCCCAGCGTTTCGACCGTACTTATGCCGGCGTGATGGTGGTGCGTGGTTGTGGTTTTTCCTGTGCCGGCCGGTGAGTAGTGTGTTTGGGGTGTGCATCCTTTTCGACCCAACCGAAAGGAGAAAAAAAAGATGGACATGTTGTTCAAAGTTTTAGCCTGTTTTCGATGAACCCTACCGGGTTGTTTTGAGTCACCGAGTGGAACGATAATGCGGGTAAGTAGAAGAAAAAAATAACTCCCCCCCCCCTCCCCCCAGATAAAACTCCCAAAAACTTTACCATCAAACTATGTGCGAGAGAGTGTGTGTTTGTGTGTTGTTTGTGTGGGATTATTTTGCGTGTGATGATGGTGCCAAGCTGATACGTTCGATGCGAACCAGTGTCTGTGTAACATTGTGAACTCTAGGCAGGTTGAGATAGATTTTTAAAGGCGGAGAAGAAAAAAAGCAGGTAAACCGTTGGCTTTGAGGCCGAACACCCGACCG
Source organism: Anopheles arabiensis (assembly GCF_016920715.1). Lineage (NCBI taxonomy): Eukaryota > Metazoa > Arthropoda > Insecta > Diptera > Culicidae > Anopheles > Anopheles arabiensis. Next base: position 34,007,494 of record NC_053517.1, read on the forward strand.
GAGTTGGGACATCATTTGCGTTCGCCAGTCATGAAATTACCGGCCGGAAATTTGCTGGAACGGAAATTAGATAGATTAAGTGGTGAAGGGCGGCACAGAACTGTCGAGCGGTGGATGGGAGAATGGGGGAAGGGACAACACAAGCTTCGCTGGAACATCGGCGCTGATGTGTGTTACAAACTCGAGGGTGAAAATCAGCCCGACAAACTGTTGCTTCTTCAGTCAATCGTTCCTTGGCGAAAGGGATTTTTTGGGAATGTAAAACGCGCTTCTGTACTGTGCTGCATCGTTGCTCAATTTATGCTGCAAATATGTTGATTTACAATCGAGGTTTATTGTAAATTGGCTATTCACTGCAATGCATTTTTTACGAAGGTGGCTTGTAAGGCCTCTCCTCTAATCTCCAGTTTCGTCGTAGGGCCTGCGCTCGCTGGCTTTTTAGAGTCCTGCAGCGAGTTTGCGGGCGTGAGTGCAACGGGCTTTTGTAAATTATGCTTCTTCATACACGATTAATGCATTGATAATTGGCGAAACGTTCAGACACATTAGTTGTTGATACAAGTTCGACATGCTTTCAACTTCAAGATAGTTACGCAGTACCCTGGGAAGGATCTGTGGAACATTTAAAACATTTTTCTAGTAATTCATGAAACATGTTTGACCAACAAGGAACCCACGTATGTGCAATCTTTATTGTGTGCTATGTGTGTGTCATTGACGCACGGGTAAAAGTAAAAATTAACCCTTGTCGACATTACAAAACCCCTGAAAGTATTCAATAGTTTGTGGATTAAAACATGTAAATTTTTTTTATTGTTCAAATTTAAAACACACTATCAAGAGATATTTTAAAACAAACAAGTAAATAAAATCATATAAAAATATGATGGTAAAATATCATATAAAAATAATTTAAAATAAATTAGTAGCCCACAAGTACAGCACCGACGAGGGTTAATTTTTGCAATACAAGTATTTTTTTGCAATAAAATTTAACCCTTGAACTATACTAGTAAATCTACATATACAAAAATCATATACCTATGGTAAAGTGCAACGCAACACAATCTTAAGCGAATGTTTGCTGCAAACCGTTCTACGTTCATACCGTCGTACATTCGCTAATTACATATTTGATGCTCGTTTACAACACACTCTTCTAACGGAATTTAAAAATACAGAAAACCATTCTAGCCAGACTTTGAGTGTCCTTAGTCTCAGTCGCTCTCTTCCACTTATACAGCTGCAGCATCTGCTTCATTACCATGATTTTAGCTGCTTTGTTACACTCTATCGTGCCGGAGATGAAGCAAAGTGTTTAACGCGAGTGTTAGTAAATGTCCTAACCCGGCGACCACCCCTCATGATGGTTCGCACAACACACCCTTCCTTGGGTTAGGTGAGTGGGAAGCAGCGAATGAAAAATGTGCTCCACCGTAAGGAAAGCATGTCGATTACTCTTCAGCGACGTGACGCGTCGACCCGTGACGAACGACAAAATTCTACACCCACTGCACAAGCTGTGAACGAGCACAGCTCACAGGAAGAAACCCGTGGGGAGGGGGGCAGCATTCTCGGGCTAATCTCGGGCCGTAGAATGGTCGTTGGCAAATGGCGCTGAGAAGCGTTAACCTAAGATGCACCACGGAGCCCAAAAGAGCCCGCCCAGCGCTTTGGTTTACACTCAGCGTGGTGTTCCGCTTTTGCGGTTTAGGTTTTCGTCGCCACGTCAGTGATGGTGTTCCATTTTGCGAAAAGGCAATGGTTTGTAACGAAATTTGTGCCATGAGGTCGGGAGTTTTGTGTTTGTGTGTGTGGGTGTATATATGCTCGCTTTTAATCTTCCGGTCGTGCACTGGTGGCCTTGCCGAGGGGTGCGAAATTGTACACTCAGGGTGTGCGTGTTCGTGTGTAGGAAGGAATGGTTTAGTGTGGGTCATAGGGTTGAGTTAAGACGCGTGAGGGAAATTGGTTAATTTTTCATACAACATGATGAGATGCTTCGGTTCTGCATTTTGTGCCATGATAAATGTTCATTTCTCATTGCACGAGAATGTAAGCATGAGCAGATCGGAAAAATAAAAAAAGGATTTAAAGTGACAGTTTTGTAGCTTGTAAAATTAATATTATGCTCCCTTTATGCATATGGTTTATGCTTTATGCCCTTACGTAGCAATAGCAACAACAACAAAAAAAAATTTATTGTTAACTTCTTGCAAACAAAATCTAGTCGAATTATAATCTAACGATTTTTGTCTTAAACACTGGTTCAGCAAATGATAAAATAGATATAAGCAGTGAAAAGATTCATATTCAGCGAAAAAACTTCAACTTGAAAGCGTATTCAAAATATCTCAACAGAACAGTAATTTAAGATTATTCGCCAGGATAAATAATATGCATTGAAATGAAATAAATATTAATAACAATAAAAATAATCACAATAATAATAATAATAAAAATAATAAAAATAATTGTACCAATCAAAATAATAAAAATAATAATAATAATAATAATAATAATAATAATAATAATAATAATAATAATAATAATAATAATAATAATAATAATAATAATAATAATAATAATAATAATAATAATAATAATAATAATAATAATAATAATAATAATAATAATAATAATAATAATAATAATAATAATAATAATAATAATAATAATAATAATAATAATAATAATAATAATAATAATAAAAGGAAACTTCGCATGGGCCGTGCACCACGTCTTTGTATGGCTAAAATGGTCCATGCAAGTCCAGCCTTGCAAAACGCCTAAATGTATGCAATGTAAATTTATTAAAAATTAAATCAGTGATGTCAAACTCGTTTTGGGTCGCGGGCCGGATTACAGTAAAAAAATATTCCCTCGGGCCGCTGTTAAGAGGAAGGCGGGGGGGGGGAGGTAAAGAATGAAGTGAAGAGCTTTGTAAATGCCGATACATATTTTCCGAACTGTCCAGAAAACCAGAAAATGGGTGAAAATATGAGGAGCCTGACTTTATGGTGCCGCCGCTTTCAATACAACTACTAAAACACATGCTACATACCGTCTTTGCGAATACCTAACATAAGACGCCTTCAACTTACTGCACTATTCGTTAATCGAAACAACAACAAAAATGAATGTTAAAACTTGATTCCTAAGTGGGTCAAAAGTTGCACACCCATTTTCTGATCTAATAATCTACAATCTCTTTTGGCTTCATTCAAATAACTATTTCATTTTGTTTCACTGTTCATTTTACATGTTTCAAGCACGTTTATTGCTCAAAATAAGAATAAAATTACTGACATTACTTTCCATTCTGTTCCATTGTCCACAATTTATCTTTAAAACACATGCAACACAGCAAAACACCAACAGACGCAACACATGATTCAACTATACCCAGAACGATTTTGACAACGACCGATGTGGCAACGATAAAAGCCCGCAGAGCTTCCAACATATGTCCATGCGCTATTACTTCATGCTAACCTTCCGTCACCGTTTTTTTGTTATCCCCTTTTCTCTTTCGCGTTTCTCGCACGGACTTTACAGTGACAAATTCTCTGCATCATAACCAATCTCAAACAACCAACCCGGCGCCCGTTGGGCTACATTGACCAAATGCTCAATGTTTCTTATCGCTCGCATTGGGCCGTTCAGCTCAACACCGCTCAACCGGGTGGCACAGCACAATCGTACACGTCCCCGGGGCACGATTAGGACTCCTTAATGATGCACCTTCTTCCCTGCCCCAGCGTGCCTCGTTTCACGAAACCCCACGGAAACAGGGACGAGGAAACAAAATGTGGAAGTTCTAACACTGTGAACACCCTTGAAAGAGCAGAAAAAACACACAAGGCTCGTTTTTATTCACTATTGGCTCTGGGAAAACATTTCCCAGCCGCCTTTCACTAACAAACCATTACCCTAGCCCGGGTGGACACAAAAACGGAGTTTATTTGCTATGCTGCCATGTTGTTGTAGCTCAGGCGTTTTTTTTTGTTTTCTTCTCTTTTCACTGTCAACAATCATACCCCTTTCCCTGGTCACCCGCGGGACGACTTTAATTCTTTGTTAGTTGTTGTTGTTTTTTTTCCTAACGTCCCTCCACCCTTTCCCCACTCACTGGGTGCCATTTGTTGAGTGTTTTTATTTTCCGTACGCGTCACAGCATTTCCCATTTCCCACCAATGCAAACGCAACTGGAAGTGAGGGAGAAACGAGCAGGCGGTGGCGGCGACGGCGGTAAGCTAAACTAGGGATTACAAAATACTGACTTCCATTTTCATTTCTCATTCCGGGCTGCGCATTGTTGTTGCTGTTGGTGCTGCTGGTGTAGACAAGCACACGCACACACGCATGGCCCGTACCCGCGGCCGCCGTCCGCATGGGAAATTGGGTAGGCTCTGCACACAGCACAATCACCACGGCACGACATCCACATCGCCTTATCCTGACGGGGTCGACCAAAAGCCGTGGAGTTTAGTATTCTTTCAGGCATTTTGTGCCCTTTTTGCCCCATCCCTCCTTCACGGTGGAGTTTGGGCGAGCGGACGCCATTAGCATATGGAAAATGTGTTCACGTCACCACGCTCCGTTATGGTTTTGCCGTTGGTGCGGTTCGTGTGTCGCTTCACAGGAGCAGTTAATTTGGGCTCCAGTGAGGGCAGTTGCCACAGCCAACGTGACGCGGCATTCACTTTTCATTTGGGCGGGAAAAAGGTCCCTCAAATCTAGTACGCCATTTGTGGTACAGTACAGTGCCGCCCGTGTGGGTGTCTCAACCAATGCATACGTGCTTTCCGGTGTGTTGTAATGTCACACACTGTGCAGCGCTGTGGTGAGTGTAATGCAAATTGAAGATCATAATCCGATAGGCAACAGCGAGTGGGAAATGGAAGTTCAATTAGGTTCGATTGTTTTGCTATTGGAATTTGATTGTGTTCCATTCTCAACATGAAATTTTGTTTTCTTTATTTTAGAGGTTTTTCTGTGCTAAAATTCGGATCATTTTTTTAATAAACCTTCACAGTACATTTGTATTACAAAATACTTTTAAGATAAAGAAACTAATCTTCAAACACATTAACATTAACATACCTTTTCTGCAGACCGGTATATATGTTTTAGATCTCATCCATTTTATCTTTATGTCTCTCTTTTAGCAGCCCTTCCTTCGCTTGCGTTCAATTTAAACGTCGTTCCCCATAAAAGCCACATAAAACACTCAGCCCGGTTCAATTATTCGCAGTGAAGTTATGAAGTAATTGAAGTTCATTTTTCTCCACCGTACCACACAACACGCTTTACCGTAGCCATGCGTTCCGGGGTCTCCCTCGGGAGAGAAAACGCTACTCCCAGCGGTCAGCAAACGGGGAGCTAAACCGAGCAGCATTAGGAACCGATTTTCCGACTAACCTCCAGTGATGAGCTAGCAAATTCTCCAAGGAAGCAAGCTCCAAGGTACGTACTCTGCAGCGGTTTCTCCCTTTTCCCGTGTAGGTACAGGTGCTTGCGATGTTGGGAAGCGAGGGTAGTGAGCACACACGCCGTGCGAAAAGTGTGGTGAGTGAGCAACGTGGCAACGGGTTTTCCCTTTGACCCCGGCCCGACCAATGTACCGGGGACATGGGATTATAATTGAATTTTGTAGAGAAAATTAATTCTAAGACCGGAACACACGCTTCCGCTACCGAGGAAAACAGTGGGGTTTCCCCCACTCACAGTGTTCCCCCCCACAGTGGTCCTCGGTATGGGTCATACGGCAAAGGTTCACGACACCATCTCCTTCCGCTTGCCGGTTTGTTGCGGTGGGAAAATGGAAACGAATTAACAAATGCTTCCGGAGCGTTATGTGTGTGTATGTGTGTGTGAGGGAAGGTGATGGAGAAACAGGACGCAGAGGGAATGGTCCTTCCGAGGACCTTGTATATGTTGCGATTTAAGTGATTTATTCATCGCTTGTACATTCCTCACCGGACATTGAGATTATGTTTTCATTGTGTTCATCGTTTGCTAGCAGCAGCAGCAGTAGCAGCAGTAGCAGCAGCAGCAGCAACAGCAACTACCAGCCGGGTGGTACTATTTTGCGCCGTACCGTTTCTATGGCGCTTGGCTATTTGTACGGAAGATTTCATTTCAAGCTAAGCGTAGATCGGATGAAATGGCGGAAAATGGCCCTAGCTTCCTTCCAGGTACTCGGCTGAAAGTGGCGAGCAATCTAGAAGAGCTATCGCTTGTGGCTGTGCCGACTGAAGGGCGAGAGGCATCGTTCGACGCCACAAATCGTGCCGATTCTTCGTGCCGAGGATTCTAAAAATGTTTTAAAATTTTTGGGAAAAAATGTTCTACGGATAAAGGTATATCAAGTTGAATGCCAAACTGTCCGAATTGAAAATATATCCCGATATAATAAAAGGTGGTTCTAGCGACACTCTCACAATGTTCTTGGAAGGTTTCACATTATATTTTTATAGATACTTTTTGTAATACAGGTGACGAGCATGGGAAATCAACAGCGTAACAGGATGACTTTCGATGGTATGTTCTCAGGGAAAAGCCACGTTAGTTCCGTGCTACCAAATTCAACTCAAACCCCACGCTCATAACGATTAAGCTATTTTTATATTTTAAGAGACAATTGACGTCCACCAAACACATGTTATGGTTCATTTGTTTTCAATGTGTGTTAAATGTCAAATGTGAAGAATGTGGCTCTTGCCGAAAAGACTTATTACACTACTGCTATGACCTATAATGTTAAAAGTAATGTCCTGGGAGAGATATTCAGCATGGAATTGTGGTTCATCAACCGTTTGTGATATCTACACACGTACACGATAGCATGTTGTGAAGTGGCATCAAGAAAGAGGTAGCAATCGAACACTTCTAAGAAGCGTACAATAACCAATGTGATGGATGGCACAGTGAACGTTAGTATTCATCTCTAGAGATGAAGGTAAAGGTTGTGGCATTTTGGAAACTGCGAAAATTTGTGGGGAAAGTGTATTTCATTGTCTGTATAATGCTTCAGATAAAATAGGGCTTAGAGAACATTGAGAAAATTGTTGTTTCTAAGAAATTTATGAAGAGAAATGAGCTGTCATCTAGAAAGCTCAGCTCACGAGCCGTACTTTACCAAACGCTGATATATACGATAATTAAATTATTATGATATTGTGATTAGTGATGGGAAAATGAATCTCAGAAGGAACTCGAATCTTCGAATCCCAATCCCAATCCCAATGTGGTATAGCGTTTTATTCTAGTTTGCAGCGAGGGGGGGGGGTAGGGGGGTATGTTAAAGTTGGAATAAGAGGTCATTTTGTTTTACTCCAAATTATTTAACTTTTCAGTACTTACATCATAATTAGTACAGGTTCCCGAGATACGCGGACCTTTATTCGATATCAAATAAAATTTATTTAGTGACTATAACTTCTCATTAAATGCTACATAACATCGCAATCGCAAGCAGAATCCCAATCTTTCGAATCCCAAAGGAATCGCAATCCGATTCCCAATCGAATCGCAATCCCAATTCCAATCAGAATCTCAATCGAATCGCAAACGAATCCCAATCCCTATCAAATCGCAATGGCAAAGGAATCTTTTAGGGATTCAAATCGTACAAACGGGATCCGATCCGATCGAATCTTTCTAGGGATTGAATCTTCGAATCTTCCGAATCCTGAATCTCCCAACACTGATTGTGATGCTATTTTCCTTATAATTAAAGCATATATTTCAACAACAAAAAAGCTGTAAAATAGTATAAACGCCTTTCTCTCACCTCCAATTCTTCCTATAATTTTCGTAAATATAGGTCAATCTAATAAGGTTACTGACGTAATGCTGCAAAGAATCTTGCATCAGCTTGCAATTTCTTCCCTGACAGAAAGTTTGCCCCCGCCCTTACTCAGCCCGAAATGGACATAAAACACTGCCAAAGCATCGTGAAACAGCACATCTGCCGGTAGCGAAACCTGGTATTGATATTGAACTTTTAAAACGAACCATAATTGATATGACTTTTGCAATTCGAGCATGAAAATGAACGTTGTTTCACCACCACATTCATGAAAATGAACTTAAAAGCATACCACAGAGTTTTTGCATAGCAAAACAAAATGTCATGAAGCTGTATCGAGCAACAAAAAAAAAAAAGAAGAAGCATTTATCATACCGCAAGAGACGCAAAGTGACGGACGGAAGTTCAGCGCCGAACGAAATAGAACCATCGAAAGCAGCAGCAATAGAAGAATGAAGCAAAAACCAAAGCACAGCCCGAATAGGGAAGATAAACAAAACAGGTTGATGGAACAAAATGGGGGGAGAGGGGGAAACCTCTCATCGGTGAACAATCGTTGTAGTGCGGAGAACATTGCAAAACGACAAAAAAGCAAACGTGCACAAAAAAAGAAAACAAGTACTTCGTGCTTGTCCGTAGCAATAGGCAACGAATGCCAAAAAAACTTCGAAAAACCAATAAACCACTGGCCGCACGGAACCACTGCACACAACACTTGTGCAGTCGAGCATGCATCGCAAATGAGCAGACGCTAGACTAATGCTAGACACCAGAAGGGACAGCAGGAACAGGAGGAGATGGCGACCCCGCGTGTGCTGCTAAACCGAATCAGCATCCAACTGGCGCGCACTAATTGGACAGATGTGTCGCCTTTAGCGCACGGAGCGCGATAATGGCAGCCGAGCTGAAGTTGACCGCGCCAGCAAGAAGGGAGGGGGAGGGGGAGGGGGTATTTTCAAAGTTTTTCCCAGCCCCTTGGAGCCGCTTGGCTAACGCGACTGCCAAGCACGCAAAGCTAATAATGGTGATAATGGTAATGAAGTGCAGACGATGCACCGATGCGCCGAGGCCAACGGGCGTTATGCTGCGTGTCCAATTTCGAGTCATTGCCGCCGTTCGAACCACGTTAACTATTTTTAACGTGACACAATGAGGCGGGGAGGGGAGGAGGGAGGAAAAACGAAAAAAAAGGTCAGCAATGGGGGTCTTATACTGTTACCCCGACGTATCCTTCTGTCCCACTCCTTCGACGGTTCACAGGTTTCGAGTGAGCAACTGCACACTCGATGATTTTTGCAATGCAAATGGTGCGCCTATGGGGAGGGGGTTGGTTTTTTTTTGTGTTGTTTTTGGCAGGATGGAAGGACGCAATTGCACTTTTGACGATGGGCCGCCTGGCTGGATCGGAATGGCGTTTAGCTCGCTGGAATGGTGATTGTTCGGTGGGTTGGAAAATATGATAGGAAAAATGTGAAGCGTGATGTGAATGCGCAAGATGATGCATCGAGAGGAAGTGAAGAGGTGGGGTGGGGGGGGGAGGGTGTTTGGGGTCGATGAGCGGCAAGGTATAATGTTTGCTCGATGCCGTTATTTGCATTGCAATGGAATAAAATGATTCATTCTTTTTTTTATTATTTACTTAAATTACCATACTCAAATCACAGCCGCAGAGTAAAACTGGATGAAAAAACTTTTAAAAACATAAAAATATATATTTTTTCATATGCTCTTCATAATGTTTTATGCATTTTATTCACAATAGAAAAATGTTGAAATAGCTAGAAAAGCTTAGCTGGCAACACATATGCCGTTGTGACATTGTTCTAAAAGTTCAATATTCAAAGCAATGTGTTAATATTTCTAAAAAAGGAATTAACAGTGCAACAAAACAGTATTTTTCATAAACTATTAAATTGTTACTCAATTTAAAAAAATATAGAGCAATTTCACTTTAGCATAAAAATCATTAGACCCTCTACATTGTAGTGGTGGGAGCTCGGAATCGAGCCTATCCGATTCCAATTCCGCGTTCGGAATCAATTCCGGAACCGATTCCGATGCTGGAATCGATTCCGATTTTGGAGTCGATTCCGGAGCCGATTCCGGAGTTGGTTCGGGGGCCGATTTCGGAGTTGAATCCGGAGCCGATTCCGGAGTTGATTCCGGAGCCAATTCCGGATTTGACTCCAGAATCGATTCCAGGATCGGAATCGGCTCCGGAATCAGAATCGTCTCCGGAATCGGAATCGACCTGGGAATGGCAATTTGCTCCGGAAATGGAATCAGGCTTGACTCCAGAAATGGAATGGTTTGAATTGAATTAAGAAGTGTGGGAAGCGAAATAAGTCCGGGAATCTCCATGTGAATACATCATTTACAAGTAAATTTTGATTCTTTGCCGCTATCAACACATAGCATCATTGGACCCAAACGCCTATTCCTAAGAAGATGCCAAAACCGACTCCGTTTCGAAGCCAATTCCGATTCCGGAGTCAATTCCGATGTCGGAGGCGATTTTGATTCTGGAGCCAATTCTCGAACTGATTCCGATTCCAGAGCTAATTCTGATTCCGGAGCCAAATCCGATTCCGGAGCCGATTCCGATTCTGGAGCCAATTTTGGAACCAATTCCGGTGCCAATTCCGATTCCAGAGCCGATTCCAGAACCAAATCCGGAGCTGATTCCGCAACCCATTCCGAAGCTGATTCCGGAAACAATTCCGGAGCCGATTTTCAGAACCAATTCCGGAGCCGATTCCGGAAACTGATTCCGGACCTACTATCCGGAATCGATTCCAGAAAACTTCGGAGCTAGCCGGATTCGATTGCGACGATATCTTCATTTTTCCCATCACTACTACATTGACCCGCTACATTGAACGATCAAAAATTCTAGCATAGCCACTTATGGCCATCTGTAGCAGCAAAAAACCAGACCAAATGGTACGCCCCCGTCCTCCACACGCAACCCTTTCCCGAAACCATAACAAAGCCCATTCGGGGCACGTTTGGCTAAGCTTAGAACGCCCTTTGTATGGTCACAACAGGCACACACACACATACACACACATGTTGCTGCAGAAAAGTTCGCACGGCCATTTCGTAGTTCACATACCACGTTTCAGCTGCTGTGCGAGCGCGGCTTTTGCATCGTTCAGAGGGTTTTGGTCGTTGTGCATCGCCATATGTGCAGCTTGATGCCCATTTGCGCTCCTTGCCACGCTGTGAGCAGCAAGGTGCACTTTATCTCGTGCCTCGCCGCCGCCATCTCTTTTGCTCTATGGCTTTTGGGAAAGGGGGGGGGGATTTAAAAAAAAAAAACACACACACACACATTGGCCGGTTGAGAAGGAAGGCAGAACCAAGCAACGAACGACCAACATACAACATAATATCATGTTCATGTTAAGCATAAGCTGTCGCGCGCTGCTCGCTGACACACTTACACCACACACGCACACTATCATCAGCATTTGTGTGTGTGTGTTGATGGGGGCTTTCTAAAAAATAAACGAAAGCAATCTGCAACCAACAAGCTCGATAGTGCACGAACGATAAGCAGGTCGGCTTCGGCTTGGAATGGAAAATTGTAAAATTGTATTTTTGCTGCATTATGCAGCAGGGAGTTGAGTGAATTTATGCTGATTAGCATGCTGAACGAGTGCAATGAAATGGTTTTCTTTAAAAAAAAATGGCAATTGAATTTAACACGTTTGAACCAACAAAAAAAAATTGAGGGAAAAGGTTACAAATTTGGTACATTTTTAGACTGTGCAAGCGTTTTTAATTCCTACGCCTTAGCCTCTTTCCACGATTTACGCATCGTATTTCATTAAATTCACACACACACACACACACACCCCTAAAATTATTGACTCTCGGTGCAAATCCGTCGAACAAACACTGCCACAGGGCAGGTAAATTTAGACAGACAAGCTAATAAATATGCTATTAAGAATACAACACCCATGAGATCACCCGGGTTTGTTGACTTCATCCAAGCAGCGAGTTGGAGGCGCAAAGTAAAAGCAGAAAAACTGCCGCAAAAGGTTAGCATGCCCTCAACCTCCTAACAACAGAAGCAGCAGCAGCTGCCCACCAGATGGTGTGTACCAGCGAAGAGTGCAATTTGCCCATCACAAATCTTGGCCGAAAACTCAGCCGCACACAGTTGCGCCCCTTCCCCCTGGACACCACCCAGTTGAGGGGGTTTTTCGCATTTTTACCCACCAACAGACGGTGAATGCCGTCGTTCAGACACGACACGAGTGCAGCAGGTTGGTGTAGTGGTTCTGGCGTATCGACACGGAACCGGCTCGCCCACGGTTACCGTCCCCCGGTATCTGGCCTTTTTGGGTACGATGGCGTACAGGCACAGGCAAACAGCAAACTGTACCCACACACCCCGTGCGTGAGTGTGTGTGTTTTTGTGCAGAGCCGCGACCGATCGGGCCCCGCAATAAACACAGCCAAACTCGCGCAGTGGCTGTGCGAAAACATGCTTCTCATTAGCGAGCACTTTCGAGCAGAAGCACAAAATTTGCTTTATGTTGGCAGAAATTTGAGAAGCCGGGTTTTGAATGCAGAAATTCCAGAGTGTGTGTGTGTAAAAGAGAGAGAGAGGGAGGTTGCCTTTAAAAAACAAGCCACGCGTTTGCAAAAATCCAACCAATTAAAAGGAGAGAAAGAGAAAAAAAAACACAAGAAAAAATATTGTTTATGGTAGGACTAATGTTAAAGCAATTTAACTTACCATTTTATAATGTGTCGTACAGGTTGAGATGTAAAAAAAGAAACCAATGCACACACACACACACAAACGCTGGGGGTTTCCTTCCTATGCAGCCGAGCGAATGGTGCGATCTTTCGTTTGCTCCGTCTTATGCTGCATCCGATCGGCAGTGATGATCGTCGTCTAACTCGAGCGGTGCTCGCGGAGCAGCACCAGTAGTGACAGGAACGGGGTGCGGTTCATTCAAATGGTGTGATACGTTCGCGTACGAGCGTTTTAGAAGAAGCGGATTACACACCTTTACACGGGCAATGCTGGGCCGAGAAGCATCCACCACTGCACAGACACTGTTTACTTTCTTACTTTCATCTCATTCCATCGAGAAGCAGCACACCACCAAAGACAAATTTAATTATCTTCCGCAAACACGGTACACTGTGCACTGGGCTCTGGGTTTGATATGTTAAAAACACACCCACACACATACACGCTTGCTGCTCTTTATGTAACAAATAAAGCACCAAAGCACAGATTCTAATAGCCCACACACTGCACGACACGGAAAGCACGGATGGGGGGGGGGGTTTCTTTTCTTCTAATGCATTTTTAATACCGCCAACACTTACGGGAGCAAACTGCGTACACGGAACGGAAACTGGATGTGGTATGACGCACGCATGTACCGCACAGGCTAAAGCTAACACAAGCTGCCGGGGCACAATAGATGGACGCGAGAGCACTGTTCTTGGCCTGGCGCACGATCGAGAGTGGCTTTGCGTGTGGTGAGCGCAACCCCGCACAGCAACCGACGGACGGTCCAAACGTGCTATTCCGCAGCACACTCACACAGAGAGCAGGCAGGTCCCATCCTTTTTACGCACCCAGTTGCCGCGTAAAGCCTACTGCGATCAACGCGCTGGCACCCCGAGGTGTGTATGCTCACCGTCGTCGCACGTAGGTGTCGAGTTTCTCGAGCCGATGACGATGATGACGATGATGGCCGTGCTCACTACCACACCTGCCGGTACACGTACGTGCGGTGGTCTCCGGTTCGGGCTAGCGGCGGTCACGAACTGGCGATACGGTTGGCCTCCCGCCAAGCTTGCAACATAACACGGCCGTCGCACTGCTTCGCGCGGCTCGCGGAGCGCACACGCAACAAAGCGCGCTTCCACATTCTGCTCTCGCATGCAACGCAAACGCGCACATTTATGCTGCCGACGGAGCTCGAACGCTCTCACGCCTGTAACTATGCTCTCGGAGAACCGGTTCTGCTTCGTGCCGTCGCAACAGGGAAGATAACAACACGCGCGTGAACCGTTGGGGGGGGAAGGCGGTTATTCCATCCAACATATGTGTGTTTGACTACCCTAGCTACTTCCCCAGCACATCATGCTGTGACGGGAGAGCAAAGTTATGTTGCACACCACGGTTGGGCAAGGGGAAACATTTCTCAACAGAAACACACACTAGCATCACAATCCGATGCGTTGATTTCATACGTTTTGCTCTTTATTTTTGTGGCAGAGGGAAAGTGGTGAGAACAGCTATCACAAAGTACAAATGTGTGTCTCGCTTACAGGTGTAAGTTGTTTACCGGGCAGGGATGAGCAGCATTTATGGTGTTCGTTTTCTTTGCCTGCAGTTTTTTTTATATGGCCTACAACAATCACACGATGCGAAATGACGAAACTCGAAATTTTAAATTATAAATATTTTGATTGACTTTGTGTCGTAGCGTTCTAAAACATGCGTAATGGGAAAACAACTTAATCAAGCTACTAGCTTTTGAAACAGAGCCGTGAGATCTGTCAAAATAAGATAATCATGTCTAAAAAACAACGGTTTCCATCGTTCCGAACGATTGCGTTGTGTTGACGGGGGAATGGCTCGAACCTGTTGAAGGCTGCTCATCTCTAATGTTTTTACACGTTGCGTTTAGGTGTCCTTGCTCTCTTTATCTATAGCGATTGGTGCATACATAAATGCATAATGCTTCGTCTTTTCTTCCTACATTCGTTTGTGTCAAACCGTGTGCCGTAAGTGCTAAGAGCTTGTGGTGGTTTGTGGTGTATCATTTAATATACCTTTTTTTTTTTCTTCACCTGAATATGATCTTCCCCATTTTGCGATGATCATCTTCATTTGCTCCTATCTTAAACACACAAACACGCGCACACACAGGTGTAACATGTCCCATATCCTAACCAAAATCGTGCGCGCCCAAAGTAAATACAAATATGGCTAAACAGCACACCTAATGCCGCTCTCTTTACAAATTCTGCATATTGTTATCTGTTTACTCTTCTACCGGGAGTTTTAAACTATGCCCCACAACACGCTATCACACAATAACCGAAGAGAATGGGGGGAGGGGTGTCGCTCGCTAAAACTATTCGCTTTGTTTTGCATTGAATCAGTGGTTTCATTCGATCGTGTGCCGAAGCTCAAAACACAACGCCCGGAGCGGTCAATTTCGCTTTAGTTGAATTGTTTTTTTTTCTATGATCATTAATTAAAGTGGACTGTGCTATATCCGCTATTTATGCCGCAGGTCCATAGTAGGTCCATAGTTTAATAATTTGTTCACTATTCCTTGTATCTCCTTTGATGTTTGAGCTATGTGTTAATTGTATGTCCGATTTGTTACACTACAAAAATGTGTCTTTCATATCAAGTGGGGTCTCATATCATTTAATACATGTAGGGTATGCTTTACCGAATCTTTGGTTAGGATGCAATTGTAATTCTGAAAACACGCTTTAAAGCGCATACACGATAGGGGGGTTTGGATTAACCAATACCAATCGCGAGGAGATAAAAATGTAGCTCGAGCTAAGCTAAGCAACAACTTAATGTGAAATTTTAGTGTGGAAATTGAATCAAAGCTTTCTCCTATCTTATCGCTCTGCAAGATGTGTTAGGTGTCTGTGTATCGGTGGCTATGCAACTATGCTGAAAGATAAGAACATATTTCGACCGTTGCAATCCATGGTGTTGCGTTTATGCGTTTTGTTACTATTACTTCATCTCTAGGTTCGTGATCATCACCGTGCGGCGTTCTATTTTTCAATATGTGTGGTTACATTATACACTAGTTGATGGTATTGTTTGATTCATGCTTGACAGCTTGGTTTGCTATTTCTTGATGTATTGTTTCATTTAAGTTGATCATTGTACTACATTCTGTCCCTGAGTTACGCGGTTGTTGATTTACGTGAGTTCGTAGTTGCACAATTTTTCTCAGATTTTACACTTTCTATTAAAAATAAGATGAATTTTTCATAACGAATTGAAAAAAGAATGATAAACTAATAATCTAAAACAAATCATACGAAATCATTCTTGTAGTTATAAACCTACCTTCAAATTTAGGTATTTAGATCGTAAAATGAAATAGTTCACTTCCGCAATACATTAACCGCGTAATTCAGGAACAAACTGTATATTCATTGTTCTATGTTTTAATGTTTAGGTATAGTTTATATCTGTATTGCAGTGTGGAAGAGATTTTGCACTCTATACGTTAGAGTAGAGTTCATGAAAAACTAAAAACACACATGGGCTTTGCCATAATTTTCTGAATCATAGGCAATTTAAAATGTCCGACCTAAGACAAAAGTGAAAATTAGTTACAATGACACTTGGTATAGATATCCATTTAGTGGCTATTTCTAGAAAGAGAAACAAGTTGAAAAGAAACTTTCCAATAACTCAACATAAGCATCATCTGTAACGCTGAACGGAATGAGCAAAAACAATATGATCATAAAGCTGACATATGTCCAATGTGATCGCGCATTGAACATTAAACGTACGCTCAGGGGTTTTTTTTCTGGTTTTGTTTGCATTGATCTATTCTCAGTGGATTTAAGAGTAAAAAGCTAAACTAAAAAATCGTTACAGTTTCTATCAACTGTTCTATATACACATGCATCGTTTTGCGTATTCATATTGACGGGTCTTATACTGCTCCTAGAAACATCGACGCTGTATGCAGCTACTATTTTCGGTTAAATCGGTTCACGGGCGTGTACTAAGTAGAACGAAAAATCATCTGATGACCACACCTAAGCGTGTGACTTCATGCCTTTACACGCCATGTATCAACCTATGCTAAAGTGTAGCGTTTGATGTTTCGTTAACAAGATCCATTGGTATGACGATAATCTCGATTTCAGCAATCGATTAGCAGCACCACAACGAACGGTACTCTTACTTAGGGAGAAAAATAAACAATCATTTAATTTTATACATGACACCACGGCGCATCAGCGGTGTTTAGGCTAATCTGAGAGAAGGTATTGAAAAAAAGGTACAAATCGTCTCTCACACAAGTAGGGGCCGACTACGGGAGCGACAAAGAGAGAAAGAGATAATTTGTGTCTGTTTACAGCGTCTCCCGCTCGGTCAAGGTACTTGCTGTCCGTCGCCGCCGCCTCCAACAAGCTAACATAGGTTGTGCCTTCGGCCCTTGACGCGACTGACCAGATTGCATATTTTTAGTGCCGGTCCCAGCTTCAGGCCCATATACTTCATCATCATATCGCTGTTGAGTAGCAGCAGTGCCTTTCCATCGATTTCCTAAAACACAGAGAGCGCAGAGGTCATATTATTGATTAGAAATACGACACAACAACAAAACATCCCGATCGCGCTCCCGGCTTGATACTAACATGCTTCCGGAACAGCTCGGCATGAATCGCGAGCGATGGATCCTGTACGGCAATAAACTGTATCACATCCTCGATCGTCCAGTCGGTCGTTGGTCCGCGAGGCATCTGGGGCGTCGCAGGGACAAAGGATGGCACTGATGACACCAGGGTGGGCGGTGCGGTCGCAAAATAAGCACCCATACCAACGCCACCCGTGCTGGCGCAGGCGTGCGGACCGGTTGGGGCCGCATTTGCCATCGTTGGGTACGGGGTAGAGGACGCCGGTGCCACCACTGGAATCAACGACCCGGGAACGGAGGTCATTGCGACGGCAGCGGGGCCCAGTGTGCAAGCACCCGGCACCAGCGGTGAAACGATCGATGCCGGATGATACGGTACAGCGGCTGGCCCTGCCGGAACCGGCATGGTTGCGGTTGCTGCAACGGCGGCCGTTGCTTGTGCCGCTCCCACGCCAACCGTACTGCCGGTCTGCACTTCCACCTTAATTGTAGTCGTGCTGGTTGGTGTCGTAAGCGGTTTGCTATTGCTACCGACCGTGGACACGCTAGCCAACGAGACCGGTTGACTGACTGGGGTGGTAGCCGCGGTAGAAGATTTGTGTTGATTCACTGTAGACGATGTGGCCATTGTCGTAACGGTTGTCGTGCTAGGTTGTGGTTGATTTTCTGAAAGAGAAAAGCAAACAAAACATAGGTTAGCGAACATGTCCAAGAAGCAATTGATAGTTTTACAGGGTTTTGCAGGAGTTCTCATAGTTGTGGGACATTTCCTTGACCCTTGCTTGTGGGAGGTGAACTTCATATGATGGAATTTGGACTCTATGCTACCCTTGTTAGACAAGCCCCTTGAAAATTCCTATTGGATTTGTCAAACAAGGGTGCTATTGAGTCCAATTTCCATTGCATTAAATTCATTTCGCATAAGAAAGAGTCAATAAAGTGTCCCACAGCTATGAGAAGTCCTGGAAAACTCTGTATCGGAAAAATAGAAATCACTTACGAGACATTTCTAGCTTTGCAGATCTACTGCCGGAATTCGTGTTCGCTGTTATCTTGACTATCGTTTCCGTAGTGGTAGCGGCTGTCTCTTTACTAGCGGTACTGGTCACCGGCGAGCTTGGCTCATTGCGCTCCTTCTTGGTGGACTGTGGCGTCGCTCCACCGCTGCTGGTGGGGCTTCTGCTGCGTTCCTCTGCATTTCTGCCCGCTGCCTTCGATTCGCTGCTGCTGCTGCTGCTGGCGACGGCCCGGCGCTTCGGCGAAGGGCTGCGCAGATGCGTATCCCTGTCCTTGGCCGGTTCTTTGCCCGGTCGAAGCTCGTGTCCGCCAGCGCTGGACCGTCCGGTTGCGGATGCTTTCGGTGAGGAGGCAGCAGTCGGCGGTGGACTAGCGGCAGCCGCTGCCCGCGGTTCCGTCTTGATCGATCGTTTCAACGGCAACGAGTGTAGCGAACAGTCCTCGCACTGCTCCGGCCCGGGCTCGAGCGTAATTAGCCGCGGACAGGCCTGGCAAGAGGTGCACAGCATTTCGAGAAACTCCGAAACGCCCGCGTTTGCCTTCTGCTTGATGTAGGCGGGTATTTTCACGGTAAAGTTCTTCCCGGCCGCCGTCACTATATGCACGTCCCCTTCGAGCCCGAACAGCAGCGGCGACAGCAGCGAATGGTCGTGCGATGCCGCCAGCACCTCCTGCAGACACAGCTTCGCCAGCGTTTGGTGGTTGGGCGCGGTCACCATCGACGGTAGCTTCGAGCTGTTGATGTGCGGACCGCCCCTGCACCGGCTGTGGAAGTGGGCCGTCACCAGCGTGGCCGGTTGCATCGTGTCCGGCGAGTCGGACACCATCGCGAACGACGATCGGCCCGCCTTCGACCGATGCCCGCTGCCGTCCAGCTTATTCTTCTGCCCGGGCGGTTGCATCGGATGGCAGCTGCTCGCACACCACCCGACGGGGAAGATGTCGCGCGAATCGTACCGGCACCAGTAATCGAACGCACCGCGCCACCCATCGAACGTCACGTGAATCTGATCGTCCTTCACCTCGTTCACGGTGGCGCAACAGATCAGCTGCGGGTTCTTCTTGTCGACCGCTTCCAGCTTCTGCCCGACCTGGAACAGATTGCACTTCGGGGTCGGCGGCTCGGGCACGAAGATGTCGGCCGGTGCCATCACGGCACCGTTCAGCGTTTTCGACAGAAACGTCGGCCAGCTGCTGGCGTTCAGCCGGAAACCCAGCGGCGGCTTCAGCATCTCGCCCGACCGTTCGCAGTGCCCTATCGGGTGGATTTCGTTCGAGTCAACCAGTCGCCAGAAATCGTTCTTGTTGTCGCCCCCGTCGAGCCGGAGGCGCAAACGGGAACCCAGCACACCGACCACGGTCGCGATGCAGGTCGAGGTGATGTTGCGGGGATCCAGCGCTTCCAGCTTCATGTTGATTTTGAACTCGTTCTTGGGCGGTATCTGCGCCTGCTTGAAGCATTCGGCCGGTGCCGGCACGCTGCCCGACTCCCGCAGATACTCCGACCAGTCAAACACGTGGAAACTTTCGTACTGGAACGCACCGGTTTGCGTTGTGGTGACCGGACTGATCCGGCTTGTGGGCTGTGCTGAGCGTTCGGTCGCCGGCCGACCCGGGGACAAATTGCCGCCTCCCCCCTGACTTCGCCGACCACTACCACCGTTTGAGCTTCCGTTGCTAGGGGTGTTGGTGCTGCTGTTGCTACTGTTATTATTATTGTGATTATGACTGCTAACGTTGTTATTGTTGTTGGTGCTACCATTCGCTACCAAGTCTTCGGTCGGCTGCAGCAGACCGGCCGCCCGTTTCTTCTGATACTTCTTCAAGCAGAATGTCGAGCAAAAGTTGGGTTTCGGGGCGTTCGCCCGCACCACGTTCCCGCACTGTATGCACGTCCGCTTGCTTAGCTTCCGATACTCCATAATGCACGATTCGGAACAGAACTCCTTCTTGATGCCCTGCATTGGCAGCACATAGTTCAGCGGACTCTTCACCTCCAGGCACCAGCCGCACGTCTGGGCACCCGGCACACCCTTGCTGCCGGAGGACAGCAGGTTCGGATCTTCGGTTTTACATACGATAGTGGCGATGCTGCCGCTGCTACTGCTGACGGACGAATTGTTGCCGCTGGTACCATCCGATAGCCGCTTGATGGATTTCGCCACTACTGTATGCGTGACACCCTTTGTGCCTTCTTCCGTGCTGCTGCTGCTGCTGCTGCTGTTTACGCTTTTCCGGTCATTTGTTTTGGTTGAACTGCTTAAGCTGGATGATTTCGGACTATCCTCGTTGTTGTTATTGTTGTTGCTGCTGTTGTTGCTGGTACTGCTGTTACTGTTGCTGTTGCCTTTGTCAGCGGTAGTGGAGTTTGTTGTTGAAGAAGCGGTAGTTTCGTCCGATTCTTTCTTCTCCGTAGAGGATTTGTCACTCTTTTCCACAGTGCCGGTCATGGTCGAAGCCCGCTCACGGATGAATCACACCGGCAACGAACAAAAAATAAACAACTGTGCTTACGGTTGGACTAGACAGCAAAGCAATTTCCTCGGCAGCCGATCCAAGAAGCCGTCTCCTTCACCACGGCACAGCCGCAGCGGACAGTTGCTGGTTCGACATTCGCCAAACGCTACCACCCGCTCATAGTAATGTCATCATCCGCAAGGACTTTCGATTCGCGTTCCAAACAACAGCACGTACCAACCGGCGCACCCCGGGGGTAATGGTGACCTAGAAAACGGGCTAGTTTGTGCTGAAAACCGAAAACCGTCGCTAAAATGGTTGCGATCGCGAATTATATCCGCGCGATTACCGCACCTCCACTGACCTCGCTGGCCGCTCACCCTATTTTCACTGCACCAACACGCACGCTACCAACTTCAACGCTTCGGTGTGTGTGCGTGTGTGTGCACTAGCGAGATGACGCGCGCGCCCGCCGATCGGTAAAATTGCCAAAATGCTTTACGATATCGCGTTAAATAATCACTATCGATAGCATTACGTTAAATGCTTACACTTTCGAGCGCGACATGTTTGCCTTCTTCTATGGGTGAATATAGAAATCAGCGTTATTTTTCCCCCGTATCTAGAACGACCGAAAAAGCAAGCTGTGTTTCTTTGCTATTGTTGTTGGCCTAGTGATGGGCATAGCTGGGCGCCATTTTGAATCCCAAAATTCTTGAGGTAATTTTCATATTTACTTGGTTTTTCATAATCCACATGTGCCATCAGCGATGCAAAAAGATTAAAATGTTATCATTACGGAGCTGTTTTAAAGATAAAATATATTTAACAAAACCAATCAAAATATCGGGTAAAATTTTCGCACTCCTAGATAAAGTGTGTTGCCCATCACCACTTCTAACCAGCGATGAAACAGACGCTGTCATTCGACGAAAAAACTGAAAGAGAAATAGAATCACCCCAAGGTAGAAAAGAGATAGGGCTACGCAGTACATTATGTTTACGCTATGTAGTTCAGGTGTTAACAATTTGCAATTTGTACCGTATCTGTTCGTACTTTTATTATTTTAGCTCATTTCATATGTTTTGCTATTCGCTTTAATAATTGTTGCTTTTATTGAAAACTACTAATTTCCTCATTACATATTTCTCCATATTGTCAGGGCTTTACTAATCATTTAAGCAAATAATTTCATAAGTGCGGTTCAATGGACCACCGTATGCCGAGCGGCCAACTTTTTAATTTGAACCACGTTGCTGAAAATCGTTGACGTTTTTGCTTTCTAAAAAATGGCGTTCAATGCGTTGCATCATAAAAAATATCATTTTTTATGTTGTTGAAGCAAATTCACAATTTTATTGCGTAGCTTCTTATACAATATACAAAATGCTCTAAAATCTGGAAGTTTGAATCGCATCTTCTATAACACTTTTTAATATGTGCGCTCTCTTTAATTTATATCATAAAAACAAAAACTTTTCAATCTGACTAAGCAAAATTCACAATTTGTTCAACTTTTATTTTTACCGAAAATCTCACCAGAACCAACAAGTTTCAAAGAAAGGTACAACAAATCTTCCCGCGGTTACAACCAGGATGAAGCCTTCTCGGCTGGTTCACTGTAAACTGTCAGCTTCCGTACCATTTTCATCCCGAATCCGCCTGAAAAATGCGTAGGTGTGTGGGCTTCACGTTGCCACTGTATGTGCGGTACCGTTTCCGGTCGTGTCCATCGGAGCCGTCGTCGTCGTCGTCGTCGTCGTCATCGTCATCGTTGTCGTCATCGTCGTTATCGGGCCGAGTCGAGTCTGCTGGCGCGGATTGGATCCCGCTGCCAGAGGCCAAACGTTTATAAAAAGGGTATTCACGAAGTGGAAGTCCACGATTCGCTGGAAGGACGTCGTGGAAATAACACTTGTTGAACCTTGGGAGGGAGTTCCTGGCTCGCCGCTAGACCGTTTCGTATCGGTGAGTTGACGGTGGTGGCTCATTCTAACGGTGCGATTTTCAAAAAACGGTCCCACACGGCCACGTGAACGGAAGCAACTCGAGCACAGAGTTTACCCCAAACCCTATACAGTGCACTTTGTTAGTGGTCTAGTAGAGCAACTATCGAAAACGTGTGTGAATTTACTATCTTTGTTTGATAATTTGTTTGTTTGTTTTCCAGTGATTAGAGGCACGAGAACGTTTGTTTTACATTTAGAGCAACGTTCCATTGCTAGTGCATACCTGTTCAACCTGCTGCATCAGATACATTCCGGTTCTGTTCGTTCCGGGTTGGCCGTGTGCACATTCCGACGGTGTAAAATCCGAAACCTCTCTTACATTCCTTTGGTTTTCTTTTTGTGCAGACCACGTGAGTGCATTGCTGAAGCATTGTTTCGTACCAAGGAAGTTACAGTTTCCGTACGTTCTGTTGTGTGAAACTCAGTTTTGAAAGACTTATGGTGTTTGAAAAGTGAACAGAAAACTTGTGAAATTCCGGAAGTTTGAAGTCCAGTGTGTCTCAACGCAGCCGTAGTCGAACGTTTTTGGTGAATCTCAGTGACATTGCAAACGTAAGTATAAGTAGGAAATATACAGAAAGAGAGACAGAGAGAGAGAGAGAGAGAGAGAGAGAGAGAGAGAGAGAGAGAGAACGTTTAAAAATATTATTTATGGAATGGTCGAAAAATGATATGAAATGGGCTAGGGAAGACACGCATAAACTCAGAATCATATCGTCTCACATTTCAACGCTTCCGTGTGTTTGGTACATAAACCTGAGAATAATTTCTTTAATGTTTTGTGATTTTTATTAGGTACACTGTCCCAGTTCTTTACATTGTATAGTTTAACTAAATGTTTTAATTCAAAAGCGTTCGAATTGGATGTATATTTCATCATGAAAAAATATTTAATTTTTAAAACAATTATATTTTTCAAACGAATTTGTTGAGTTTGTATGAAAGAAAAAAGTAAATGATCTTTTTGAATTGTTAAAATACTTGTGGCTAATTTAACATTAATTGAAAATATTGCAAGTTCTCATTTGGCTGTTGCTTGAATTTAAGCAATTATAAAGCAGTTATTGAAACATTTTATATATTTTTAAACTTTAGATTAGTTCCCATCCAGTAATCTTCGTATAAGTTAAATAATAAATCCGATTTTTGAAGGAAAATGAAAATGGTGCAAAAGGCACAACTTTTAATATAAAATAGAACATACAGGCCCACGACAAAATTTAATAATCTATATTAATTTCTTATAATTCGAATATAATGCAAACATGATTATTTTCAAGAGTGTATTTTAGATTAAAATATTAAATGAGTATTAATATGGAAGCAAGTTTATTCTAAAGAGCATGTTTTAAAATAGAAAATTCAATGAGTATTAACAAAAGTCAGAAGAAAAAAATCAATATGTTGTTTCCTACATGAAATTACTTTACCGTTTTGTTAAAAGAGCTCCAAAATCTCCTCCCCAAAAATAGATTAATTTGAAGCTTCATTCAAACCCAACCAAAAACCTTATCTCATAATTTTCATTCTAACTTTGTTGGAATGTTGTTGAATTCAAAAATATTTAAAATCTTCTCATCTCTGGCTTCCGCCCGTGAGGAGCGCAGCCTTTGAATAGAATTCTTAGCTTACGAAACAACGGTACCAAAAGTCAAAACTCTCCGTTTAAACTTCAAACCGACTTTGAAAAGCTTTATTTCACACTCAAACACACCAAACCCGAACAAGTGGTTAGAAATTTCCCCATCCTTCTTCGTTCCGTCGGATGAATTTGTACTGTAAAAGCGAAAACTTTTAGTTCATACATACTTGGGGAAATTTTACCAAAAAGCAATGTTAAATAGGGAGAATGAGAAGAAGAAAAAAAAACACAAAAAGCAAACCCATCGGAAAGCCTGATCGGGTGCATATTTACATTCTTTTGGGCAAATATTTTTTCCACTAACCAAACTCACTCGGCCCTTCGGTAAATTGGTGCTTAGCTAATAAAACATTCCAATCGTAACCAGCAATTCGGTGCTTTCTGGATGGCCGAAGCGTGAATCCAGCCAGTGGCGATTCCTGATTTTTTTTTTATTCGCCATGCCTCATCGGAATGTTTGACCTGTAAAACAATAAAAGCTTGTGCCTCGTGCCGGAGGTTGGGTGGATTTTACGGCAAAGTATGCCACAAATTAATGCCACTTAAATGTGAGCTCTCCTCCAGTCACACGGGCAAAGTCGATACAGGCAAGTGTGATAGAAAGTGTGACGTAAAACCACCGAGGAATGTATATGTGCGAGTGCAGGGTAGCTAATTTTGGGAAACTTTTTCCCGCGTGTTTCAACATGAAATAATGGTGAAAAAAATAAAAAAAGCTCCTTTGCACGAAAAACCCCGTAGCGTGGGGACAACCTGAAGGGACTTTTCTTATTCGATAGGGAAATTTGGAAACATTTTTTTGGGTGTTCAAACGGTTTCCCCCTAAAAATCTTGACCACCCAAAACTGGGAAGCAGTGGAAAGTATGCGTGAGAATAGTTTTACGTCAAAGCACTGCTGCGGAGTGAAAGATCACTTTCGGTGAAAAGACCGTCCCGTCCGGCACGTCCGGCATGTGAGGCATCTTAGACACGGTGGGGTTGTGTGTCCGAAATAGCTCCGAGCAACCCTCCAGCAGTGGTAACGTGGTTGGCACGTTGAGATACTTCGGTAGCAGATTTCGAAAGCTCACATACTGCCCGGTACCGGTCCCTCGGTGGCATTTCCCGGTGCTGCGGCAGGTCGGGCAGGTGCGCCCGGTTGGAATTTGATTTGCTCAAGCCGGTAGCTTCCTTTCGGAGCCTCTATCGACCTGTGTGTTTAGTTAAGGTCGGAACGTGCACGAACCCCAAACGCTGAACGGCGTCCCAAATGAAGCCGTGAGCCGTGTGGCAGGTCCACCGATTGACCCTGTGAGCGTTGACCGTGTGCTGCCGGCGGTGTTGTCAACCGCAAACGTGCGGTAATCAGGCTACAAAATATGGATTTTTTTCACTACGGGAGGGTTTTTTTTTTATATAAAACGAATATTTTGGCGATAAATTAATTTACGATACCGGCAATTACTGGTGTTACCTTGTCGGGTTTTTTTTCTTCACAACGAGTGCGAAACATTATCACCCGCGCGTGCGGAAAGTGTGATGATTTTTTTTTAATTTCATGTAGTTCTGTCCATGTCGAGAATGTATTTTTAATGCTTTTAAAATTTTTCATCCATTTTGCCTCATAGACACGAACGACGGGATCGATGGGTTTTGGGTTAAGTTGTGAACACGTCTGACAAAATTCTCTGAGAACTTTTGCTATGGACAGTGAACACTTTCATTGGCTTGGGTCGTATTTTGCAATTTGTCTTTAATAATCGTAATTAGTATTAATTATGTTTCCTAGCTGAAGTATTCACTTCTAATTTATCAGTCACGCAGTCAATCCGAATATCCAAAGTATGTTGTGATCTATTTAAGACTATTTGAGTTAAATTCTTGCTAATTACGATTTATATTCGAATCATAGATTGCTGATTAACATATTATACGAATAATATGCAATCTATAATACGTATCAGAACAACTATGAGCGTGGTTCAAACTGAAATTTCTTGTAACTAAGCTTATTTTTAATATGTTCCATTATTATGTATATTTTGATGAATAAATTAAGTAAATAAATGAAATTAAATAATATTACGTAAATCTCAGTGCTAAAGTCGAAGCATTCAGTATAGTTTCTTAAATTGAAGCTAAGAAACTTTGTACTATTGAGCCAAAAAATAGAAAAATATCATTTCAATATCATCTATTTAATTTTTACAAGCTTTGAAAACCCACAAACAATTATGTTTACAATATAACATGTTATATTGATGCCGCCAACTAGGCCATTCTTAAGCGAAATATAAAAATGGTTATGAAAGTTGAGAGAAACTCGTTTAGAGCAGCCGTCACAACAGCGTGAGCGACTTAAATCTTGGGTTTCGGTAGGGTAGCATGTTTTACGCAAGTAACTAGACGACCCAGTCTCTGAAGTCCTTTTGAACCATCCACATGGATCAAAGTGAGAAGATAAGCCCAAATTAAGAAGGCAAGTTGACGTGAAGCTTTATCGGACATTTCTGCCTTAGGGTTAAGACCGAGAATAAGATAACAATTGTTGCGGCGTATGGTTAAAAAAATGAATAATTATTTAAAATACTCAAGCTAAACGTTTCATTTCACGAAAGGTTGTCATAAACTGAAATATTTTATTTCACAAATACACAAGTTGACAAATCATGGAGGAATCACTTTTTTGTAAACGATTTCCTGGATTGATAAGGATGTCATACGTACGAAAGATAGTTTTATGTTATTTTATTTATTTTTCCACATATCAGTTCCTTTATTGTTCATTCTACAACTTGGTTGGATCATCTAAATCTGACTTTCAAAGGGAAACCTTACGAGGAAGAAAATCTTTTGAGCCTTTTCTTTGTTTATCTTGCTCCTTCTTTTTCCCCAATGCTAAACGATTAAAGATACATACTTTTGCATCAAGCTATCAAAAACAACAACACCAACACCATCCTCCTCTCAACTGTGACATCTTCCGTCGGAAGTATCCACCCTAATACCACCACGGTGTCGTTCAGTACGCAACTTGCATCCCGATTGAGTCTGTTCGAGATTTATTTATAAATTGGCGCCCCTGCGCGTTAGCCGGCCTGCGGCCTGACTGAAGCATAAAACTTCACCGCACCAAACCGGTAGCCCACATTGGTGTCCACCATTCCCGTTAGCTTCCGTGCTGGACTGACGCAAATGCCCGCTCTGGCCGGCCTGCGTTCGGCTCGATTAGACTCGATGGGGGTGAAAGTTTCGAGCGGAGAGATGATTATGAAAATCGATTTCAATATCCTCTACCTTTGGCGCCCTGCGGGAAGGACTTAAATTTGGAGATCCCTCCCCCACTTCCCTGAGGCATGCCATAAATCAACGCTTTTGATTGATTTCCTGGCTGGCACTAATTCCGCGAGGGAAAGAAAAGAAAGTGTGTAAAATATGCAAAGTACTAGCTTCACGGTGTCGATCGTTTCCGCTCGAGCGCGCCTTGAAAATTATCGAACATTTTTGCCAATAAACTCGCTACACGCGGAAAGATAGTGGTGGCAGATAGTTTCGAGCCAGCGATAAAGTTTAATGAATCGGTCCCGCCGGGCAGTTTAATCGTCGGTGTCACAATCAGCACACCAAAGCTTTGGATACTTCCGAACACTGGGGTACCTCCTGCGGGATGTTGGACTGTCTCGATGGATGAAAATCGCTCTACTCGGGGCACCGGATGGGAAATGGTTTCGCGGAAGCTCGCTACAGCGTTAGCGCTACAGCGGCACGGCTTCATCCCAACAGCGGTGTAAACAAGTTTGCTGCCGTAAGCTGGTCGGCAATTCAATTTCCCGCCCCTGCCCCGTACTGCTAAAGTGCCCTGCCCTGCTGGGGAGTGGAGTGTGGGGTCTGAAAATGTGACACTTACCCTAAAATGGTTCGTTAGCGAATTTGCGTCGCCGCCAGCAGACTGTTAAAGAGTTAAACCGATGGCCGTGCAGGTGTCCGTGCACACGCACAAGTACGGTTGGTAAATTTTTGGGGTAATGGATCGCTTTTTCGGTGAACCGTGTGAAAAGGTCACCAAGAAAATGGTCCATTTGCATAGGTAAAGGCGTATAATCGGGTTGTCGTTGGTTTGTTTCGTTTTTTTTCCGTTTCTGTTTCATCGAAGACCATCCAATAGGGAGTTTCTAATCGGTCAATCGGTTGGATGAAGCAGGGGGTAGCTTCTGCTCACCCGTTTCTCGTTGACGCTTCGATTAACGTCCTACGTCTTTGGCTGCAACGGAAGGCTTTCGCACGTTTGAAGTGGATATTTTAAGATCAATCGATGATGCGCTCGAACGTTAATAGATTCTTAAGTATTTCGTAGAAAGCGTTTAACGGGGAATCATGAATGATTCACATTGATATCGATATGAATTCGATATTTGATGGGTGTATAGTTTTTTTTTAAATTCAATTATAAAACTAACAGAATTCAATTATAAAGGAACAGAATTTGAAGTTTGAATGCTTTATTTATTCAATTCAAAAGCTCTTCGTTTGTACAGGTATTTCATAATAATGGTTTGAACTTGCATTGAAATGCGACCTTAAATAAATGAAACGTACGCGTACCTAATGCTGGAGTAGCCTCCATCCTACCCATAAAGAAGACTGAGCAGCTTAGCTACCTACAAACAAACGGTACTGACTGCATTAAAAAAACCAACCCTAATCTGAATGCCACGAAAGCAACGTTTTAACAAGATCAAAAACGATAAAATAAAGGGTTCTGCAGCATGTCTCTTTACGCTGGCATATTTATCCTTGTCGCTGTACTCATAACCTTGGTGGAATAGTAGCCTTCGTGAATTACTAGGAGGAAATGAATGCACAAGCGAAAACAACTATGCAACTGTGAGAAGAAAAAAAACAAGTTTAATTCTCACGGACATTGTGGATGCACCTTTCGTAGCCTCGTGACAGCGAAAGAATCAGAACATTATTAAAAAGCATCTGCACTTCGTATAGCACCGTAAAGTTAGCATGCAACGCCCGTAGAATAGGGGCGGGAATATTTTTCCCATTTTAGTTGGAGGAAAACTTTACCGGAATATGAACTCAACAGTCGCATGAAGTCTACACTTGGAAGAGGGAAAATTTCATTTCACAAGTATGCTACATCTTTGAAATGAATAGTCGGACACTTGCCGAAATCATCTCCGACGATTAATCTGGGGCTGTTTTTCTGTTGAATATTGATTTTTGAGAGCACGCGAAACTATTAAGAAACATGACAAATTTTAACATTAGAGCAAAAATTGGTTGAAAAAAAAAGATAAGCTATTGCAGTTTTTGAAACCATCTAATGGAGGCGCATGGCTTGGATTAACATGCATCGATGGAGAAGCCTAGTGTTTTGTACATTTGCTATAATTTAAGATTATCACACGTAGGGCTATGAAGATAAGCAGTATTGAGGTTATATATTACTTTATTTTAGCATATTTTATTACGGTATTAATTACATCAGAAAAATGATTATTATGATTATTTCTGTTTGGCTTTTCAAATGAAGGGTCACATGATGGTGCACTATTTGCATACCTTCAGGCGAATAAATTATTGGATTTTATTTTAATTCATTTTTCAGTATTTTCATGCATTGTTCATGTCAGGTTTATATGTTGTAAATAAAAATTCACATTCTTTCTTAAACCTTTTTTTATATCCCATTAGTGTGTATTAAGAATCTTATTATTTTCTTATCTCTACACACATGTCCATTCACGTCCATACAGGACTTCGTCTTTTACAAAATAAAATCCCCATTCACTTGTGAAGTACAGCAACACCGGGTGGAAACCTAGACTTACAGCAACAAGTGACCGTTACCGGACTGTTAAGCAACGGTGTGTTTTGCCCTGGATGTCTTGCGAGCCGTAACGAATTTAACATTAATCCGATATTGTCAAATGCAAACGAGGTACCCGTGGCCAGTAACACAGATACCATTAGTATGCGAATTTCTCTTCCCTCAAAACAATTTCTGTTTAAATTTCCTGCATCTTACTCTCCCCTCATTCGCTAGTACGCTGATTTTCAACCATTTTCTATTCTTTTCATTCGCAATACTCACCCACCCCAAAACGAACCTGGCAGATAATCGCGCAAAGTAGATCGGCATCTCCGATTGTGCCATTTTATTCGCTTCTCGTTCAGCCGACGGAAAATTGCCCCCGCCGCTGCAAATGGACGAAGGACAGGCAAAGTGGCCATCACCACCGCGGCACCGTAGCTGCGGTTGCTGCTTGTGTGGCTAACCGAGGCAGGTGGTTTGTGTTTCTTTTCGGGAGGTGTAATTGAATTATGGTTTGCTTGCGGTCGGGAGTAACTTCAAACGTTCGTTGTGCGATTCAAAAATTCGTGGAAATTTAAGATCACACAAAAACAGATCGCACAAAAACAACAGCTTGCAGCCGAAGTGGTTGAAATATTGTTGAAGCAGCAACAGCAGTTCGGGCTTGCTTAAAGCATTTCCCGGCTTTCCACTTTCCAGCAGAGTCGAGGTGAGTGGGGATTAAAATAGAACTTTTGCGTAAGTCACAGCGGTATAAGCTGCTTCCCGGCTGTCCGGAACCCGCCCGGCGAGCAGTAGATTAATCAAATTTTCCGGTTCACCTTCACACCGACGAGTCACCGACTTCTTGGTGCACGGTTGACCGTTCCAAACAGTCAAGAAGTCGCCCCAACCGTTGAACCACACGGCTCGGGGAGCGTGAGCAAAATCGCACGTCCACTGTAGTGCTAGATGCTTGCTTCGTGCCGAAACGACCAGATAAAGTTGTTATTATTATTTATCTCCTGTGTGTGTGCGCCTTATTTCCGGCGCCTCGCACAGCCTCGACCAGTACGGGCATCTTCCAAGTATCGTGCTAAGCTCAAGATTACGACAGAACAGCTCGTCTGACCAGTGGACGGTGAAGCCGATGATAAAATGCGGCTCACGGCTGTGAGCGACCGCCCAGCCCCAGGATCGCATTCCGGTACCGGTTGTCTGCTCAAGATGAGTAGTTTTCTGCGTCGTCGCTTCCTCAGCCGTCCGGTGGGAGGCCTTTTCGAGAAAAGGGCATTTAACCCGAGAAAAATCCCACCTAACTAAGCTTTATTAACCTTACCACTTTGTATCGTTTTGAAATGCGTCTTTTCTCCATCATTGACCTCTTCGCTGACGTGCCGATAGGACGAGAAGGATTGTTTCACACCGTACCCCTTGTAACAGCTCTAGAAAGATTGCTCCCACACACACACACACACACACACATCTACAAAGACTCTTTCCATCACAACTGTTGCACACGATTTGCCCTGCAGATCCAATAAGCTCATTCACTGGAACTCTCTACTTGCTAGGGAAGTTTTTTGCTCGATCTTTCCGTATCTTTGCTTACCAAGCAATGAAGAAAGCGAGTGCATCTTCGGCAGGAAAGACGAAGACGCTGCATCGTGAATGGAACGAACAGCCAGACATCCTGCAGGATATTTCCACAACCCAGGATGGTTCTGCATGGTTCCGTGAATTGCTTTTAGGACGTCTTTGTTTTGCTGTATTTTTACACAATTCTATATTTTTATCACCGCCCGGAGACTTCATTTTCCAAGCGGCAGCAGGTTGGCGTGTTCACACGCTGATGGTGTTCGCGTTTGTTCTAGTGTTTTGATTTTTAAACATTTATGTTATCCTGTTACGCTGCAGGTTTGGGCCCGGCGGGAGGTTATTGAGTCGGATGTGCCGTTCCGGTGTGCAACCGGCTTCACCGGCTGTCTATTCTCTCGCCGGGGAAGCAAAATTGATTGAATTGTAATATTTTGTAAACTTTCGCACGTGCATTAGGCGGTATGGGATGGACTGGTACGGGTAATAGACAAAGCACGTGTTGGAGTTGTGGCAGGAGTTGTCATATCAAGGAGGTATTTTTCAACACATTTTTCCATCCTTAGTACATTATGTTCTTGTTTCACTGTTTATTGCTCCGTGGCAAAGTTTTAACAGTTATTGTTCCTTTATTGGTTACATGTTTTATGATGTGTAAAAGAAAAAGTTTATGAAACTTTAATCATCAATCTGGGAATTTTAAATTGTGTTAAAAAAGAACCGTAAGCTGTAAGAAGATGAATAAGCTTTAAATGTAACTAAACATATGATAGGCTTATTCTACATCAAACAAACTACCGTTAGTACTGTATAAAGTACTACAAATTAAAATGTTTTAAAACAATGTACGGTGTTTGTTGAAATATTCATCTGAAAATTACACAATTCTTTTTCAGATTTGCTACTCAATGTTTAGAACCAGCTAACGTACAATCAGTACCTTAAAGCTGATGCATCTCCCGCTCAATCCTGTCGTCAATAAGTGCTGTTCGAGTTAAAGCACGTTTCAACTC
The DNA here is from genome assembly GCF_016920715.1 of Anopheles arabiensis. Taxonomy (NCBI): domain Eukaryota; kingdom Metazoa; phylum Arthropoda; class Insecta; order Diptera; family Culicidae; genus Anopheles; species Anopheles arabiensis. The sequence continues at coordinate 34,040,238 of NC_053517.1, forward strand.
CGCCAGCGTTGACCGTGAAGCTTCATGGCTGAGCTAAGTAATTAAACAGAGAGGCTAGAGCAGTGGATATGATTCACCTGGTCTGTAATGTACGCATCCAACTAAAATGAAGAATGCAGGAGTTAAGGTGAATGCGGGATTGTTAGATTAAATGCGAACAAAAAGAGCATCCTGATAGGATATTGTAGATAAACATTGCATTTTCTTCTACATGGGTGGTACCCTTACACTAAAGGATGTGTGTAGTGGTAAGGGAAAATGAAGGTACATTTCAATTGCATCCATTCCCTTGTGCATTCGTGGAATATTTTATATCATTACGCAAGGGATTAGTTCGCAAGCTCGTGGACAGTATTTGGCTTACTTTGAGCGATAGTGAAACATTTTGTAATGAAAAGGTTAAGAATATATAATGAGATAATAACTAGAATTTACTTCCCAACATTTACAAACCGTCTTATTGTTCATAATGTTAAAGTAGTTAGCTTCATTCTTCAGAACGTATAAATGTCATCAGAACACTCGCTCTAATCCTCCTAATGCTTTTCTTTCTCATTTCTAATGATTCCGTCAAGTCACGGTCTGTCGCCTTCGATGGTGTGTGCCACACATGCATGAATGAATCCAGCTTCCCATTCCAGTAGCGCCTTCCTAGCATTCGCTATTAGAAGTAAGCACCCCCGGTACTAATGGTGACACACTTTTGTCTGAAACATGCTCCCTTTTGTGCTAAAAACCATTCAATCAATATCGCCCCAACTGACTGCTCAGCGGGACGATGACGTGCTTGAGCGGCAAGGAATTATACATAATTATGTGACTTCAACCTCAGACTGCCTGCTTCTCCCTTTTTGCCCCTGCCTGCTGCCCTTACAAAACCCTTCCCGAAGCAAATCGCTTTATTGTGTGCGTGCGTGTTTGTTTGGACGTTCAGCAACAGCCGCCGTGTTGAGTGCTTTCACTTTCCCGAAAGGTTTGCGCATAGATTAGACGGGTTCGAGGTAATGCCACATATAATAAGCAAAACTTGGTGGCTTCGGCTCAGGCAGTTAAATTCGTTGCTTGCCAACACGTACCGCTTCAATCGGTTAGTCTGATAAGTATGTGTGCAAAGCCGTGACAATTCGCGAATACAACTCGTGCAGCGTATGGGAAGCGCGTGTGGGAAGTAAAGTTTGGCGCTAGACAGATCGTTACTGCTGCTTCTGCCTTACGGCTGAATGGACACGTTTTGTAAGGAGGCAGTGAGGCATCATATACGTTGTTAAATTGGTAGTAATAAGGGCATTGTCCATTATTTGCATGCGGACAAAATAATGAAAGCCTTGCAAGAGGATTACAGCGCGAAATGTCGTTTCCAGGCAGTAAATTGGGTGGCCACTTGTGGAATGGTTTGGGAATGCAAATCACCCCCCGAGCGTGGGACTTTGGACTTTTCCGTTTCGTCCATGCTCTCAATTAGTGCTAAGTAAGAGAGGTCGTCCGAACATCGACCGTTCGGCAAACCAATTATAATTTAAGGCTCCACCACGAGCCAACTCAACGCAATCAAACCCGATTAGGCGGTCAAGGAAAAGGCTTTTCTTCTGAAACACACAACTGTGCATAGACTTTCGCCCGTACAACTTTCTCGTGCAACAAAGAGCTGTACCTTCACCACAGAAATATGACAGTAAGTGCTAGAAGATTCTATACCGCTGTCACATTCCAACAAGTTGCCGCTTACGCAAACCGAAAACACATCCCGTTCCTCCCTCGTAAGCTCGCAACCGAAGGCAAAATTAACATCCGGGATGCGGTTTAGCGTTCCGAATCGTTTTGTCTGTCTCCGGTCGATTGAGATTGTGGCGGCAAAGGCACACTTCCCGCAGGGAACATCTCATCCCAACCACTTTACCGATCGGGGGGGGATAAACTTGAGCTCCCGCCCGCTTGTACAGCCACCTCTCGGTCGCTGCGATGTGAATTGGACCGTTCCGGCTCGTTCATGCACGCTAAACTGTGCTTAATTCTTTTGCAACGATTTTCATCAATTCCAGGAACGCGATACAGCTGGATGGTGTAAATAAATCAGCTTTCTGGAGACTGGGTTTTTGGTGTCCTATTCTTTGCATTTCTCATTGGCTCTCCTTTTTATTTACTGCAAATGCGAGGGAAGTTTTCGGATTTATTGGAAATACCGCGTCCAACATCTCTGTTTGCTGTTTGCGTTCCGCTTTTCGGCCACGGTATGATTTAATAATCGGCCAGTCGATGGTGGTTTAGGTGGTGTGAATGTAACGCGATAGCAGCGTTAAATTCGTCGAATGTCGAAAATTTATATATTTATTCATTTCTAAGCTACTCTCCAAATGCCAATTGTTTGTGGATAAATAAACAGGTTTGTGAATGCCAATAATTTGTTTCCCCAAAGTATCTATAAAGATAGACGGTAAATAGATAGACCAAATAGATCTAAACAAACGAACAAAACGAAAATCTTTAATCTAGCTTTTTCTTAATTATAACGTATTCGAGGAATGTGAGAGTCGTTGGATGTTCGTGGGATTACTTCACAACGCATTTCGCCCATCAATTGAACCAGGCAATTTAACAGGTTCAATAGTAACAGGCAATTTAATTTAGATAGGGAAAATTGTGAAAAATCCCACAGCTTGAATTGCCTATTTTTATATGACTTCGTTTAAATGAATAAAATTAGCATGAGCATTAATTTATATCGACTCGATGGCACGATTTGTAAGTGCATGAACTGTATAAATAAGCAGAACAGAGATCGAATAACACGCCCAATAACGTGCTTTTATACAGCAAATTGACACAACGACTTCCTTTCATTTAAATTCAATTACAAATCTAATTATAAACTGATTTCACTGTGAGAAAAATGTATATCTACCAACGATAGTAACAACATATGGATTGTTACTGTATCGAACGAAATTGAACATTTTTAATCTGTCTACAGTAACTGTTTGCGTTACTGTTTCCATTAAGACATATGTGCGAGGATTTAAAAACAAATCTAAATACCCTAATCTAGAGATAAAACCAGACAATCCGATCCGCCAGTCTTTCCGAAACCACTTACTACACCAAGCAACCCACACTCTCGCTGATTCAGACTGATAAGCAGTCCGTATCCTCCATTGGCGCTGTCTGGGCTTCTCCGTGGGCGATTATGATTTATCGAACAGTATTCACTCTCGGTGCTATTTTCGGCAAAGTTCCGTTAACGCCTTAATGACCAACTGTCAACCAAGCGGCAAAGTGCGCACGATTGCCTATGATCTAATTAATAAAAACCACCGATAACGCGGCTGTAATGCTTGTGTGGGAGCGCGTGTGTCTGTGAAGGAAGGATCGCGGGAATTGCCCTCGATTGTCACGTGAATTGTTTTTGTTTGGTTTATTTTCTATTCCACGGGCACATACATGTCGAACGCGTTCCATAACGATGACATAAACGCTTATCGAGCGTGTTTTGCTGGGCGCGGACGCGGAGTTATCTGGTACGCCACGCGTGATATTGCCCCGAAAGATCGTAAACGCACTATCGTACGAGTTTTGGGAAACCATCTAAACCGGCCATCTGTGGGTGAACGCTGTGGTTGAACGCTCTCTCGAGCTAAAAGCACTTAGGAAATAGGCAGCAGAGGAGAAATGCATTACAACGTGAGGGGAACCGACACGTTGATTATTAAATAAGTGCGTTAACAATAATGTAGATGAGCAGACACACCTAGACATCAAAGAGACAAAAAGTTCCATTCAATTTTTCTTATGCATAGTTTGTTCAACTTTCGTATCTTCAGTATCAAGCACCACTTCAGTAGCTCTCAAAAGTCATTTCCTATCTTTTGAAAATAAAACTTACCGAAACAATATTTGGTAATGAATTCATTAACACATCCTTTATTATCAACCAGTCAAGTGCAAAGCATCATCAGGCGAGGAAACCGAGCAAGTGAATAAAACGACCTCTCAAACTTCTGGCCAAATGTTCATATTCTTGAAAGCGTTGATATTACCCCCTTGTTCCCTACCATCTATCAAAACGAGGGACACCCACCAACCGGTAACGGCTACAAAGTCAAGTCTCATTTACCCCCTCAAAAAATGGAAAAAAAGGGTAACGGAAAACCATCCTTCCTCATCCCAGCGCTCATCAGCGCCATTACGCCAACCATCATCAAAGAGATTAAAACTGATTAATTTCATTTACAGCCAACTGTCAACAAGCTCTTAGCAGTTTGGGCAAACGAAAAGTCGCTTCCTCCTTCCCGTTTCCACCCTTAGAAAAGGTAAACAACTTTGCCGATTCCTGTGGGAAACGAACAGGCCGAGCATGCCACCCGCTTGGGGCTGCCTTTTTGGCACGCATCCCCGCGCTCTGCCAGTGCGCATTTGGTATACCGCTTATACGGTGCGGAATCGCTTTGGAAACCGATTCGATTGTTGCCAATTGTTTCCTCCTTTTCCTTCCGTTGCTGGAGCATGTTTACTAATTGTCTGCAAACAGGCGAAATGCGCATTCGAATTTTTACCGCCCGCTGGATTTATTGAGTTTCGCCATATTTCCTCGAATATCATCGCCGCGTGTAATCCGAATTGTCAACGTTCGCGAAATGTTCACTGGGTCGAAAAATCGGCACAGCATAAGCATTTGAGTGTAAGTGAACTTCTTTCGCTTTTTTTCTTCGAACGAACAGAATATGGCGAAGCATCGAATGATTCGTGCTCATTAAATGCTTATAAATACAGATTTAGTTTTCATTCAATCATACTTTTTTTTCTCCTGACTGGGAACGATAGCAACCACTTTTTTTCTTGCAGCAAATTTGGCTCCCAACCATGAAGCGATGCTTGTTACGAAGCAGATAGCTTTATTAGCAAGAATTACCCTGATCCATACATTTTTAAAGCTTCTCACGTGGAACAGCTCCAAGAATTAGATTGCCCATTCGGCGGGGAACATTCCGCTTGTGTTGGAAGACTCTGACTCTGGCTGCAAAGGAATTTCCCCGTGGTATTTGAGGCTGCGGGATGAGCAGAAATAATACCACGCTAGGAACACATTCAACTGCCCGCATTCTTCACTGGACTGTGCGTGGAATCATTCCTTTCGCAATGATTGTTTGTAATTGAATTGCGTCAAGCGCGAGCTTCACGCAACCGTTGGTCTTCCACCAAAGCTCCGGTACCGTCTTCTTCAACCGGCTCGAGTTCGAGATGGAGATTGCTGCGTTCTAGTGCCCGTACATTGAATTGGTTGTGCCTTTGGCGTAACATTGCTTTGCATTGAAATGGCTGGCTGTAATTGGTTTTACGATTTATTGGATCGAAGAGCTGAGATGAGTACCACGAGAAGTAGGTACAATCGTAGGTAAGAGTGTTTATAGATAGTATAATGAAGCTTAACAATGAAATTTTTCTTAAAATGTACACCTTATCATATAGAAAGCAGTAGTGGAATATTTTGTGGTATCATATTAGTCAAATTTAACCAAAAAGTATTGCATTTTGCAAAGACAAACAAAAGCTGTGTTTTTTTAATTATTTAACAACAGTAAGAGATCGTCAAAGGATGTAATTCCTTTTTTTTAAGTAAAGCTAACAAATGTGTGAACAAAATTTGCTAAATATTTTACTCTCTAAAATGTCTGTATATTCTTCTTGATATATATCTGCTAGTTAAACGAATATCTATTTGTATATTTTATACTCCAACATTCGTTCCTAAAATGTTCCGACGCACCTGATTCGTCCAATTTGCAATAAACACTTGTAAGATTTATGTATACCTGCATCGGAGTATTTTCAATAATTTTTTGGGTCATTATCGGTTTCAAAACTTTGTACTTCCACTTCAAATTGACATGGGTTGGCAGTAGAAAATCAATAAATTGTGCACCCTTCTGTGTTTCAATGTACTAAATATGTATCGTAAAAAATGTCTTTTTCGACACACATTTAGTCTATTTTTCGTGTTTTCAGTATTTTTTAATCACTCACGACGATGAATCTTATTTTACTATAATTTTAAACAATTTTAATCCCTCTATACCATTACCAAATGATTCATAATCTAATAATTAGAAGCAATGTTTAAATTCAGATTATATTGTAAATATAACTGAATCCCTGCTGCTCGAACAGGTTAAAGTAATTACACCAAACACCCCACGTAGTAAACCACCAAATCTGATCCTGGTAGCGTTGACTCATTACCACAATCCAAGAATCGCTTTATACACACCAATTAATCCGACCGAATCCGACCAGATCACCGACGCATTTTTTCGGTGCGAAAACAGGGAAGTGAAGGCTTCGCAAATCCTCATTAATTATCAATAAAGCCGCAGCTCTGTTTTTTTTCTGTTTGTTTGATATTTTGCTTATACCTTTGCTTGTAATGAAATTTAATATTTTTACTCCATGTTCAACTTTTGGACTTTTGGGACGGTTACAAGCGATGTAAGCCATTGTTTTCTTGAAATAATTTTAATTTTCACTTCACAAACGATGTACAGTGTACAAAACATCCTTGGTAGAGTATACTTCCTTGTCCCACGGTCGTATTATATCACCCCCATTGAATATTCATTACCCTGCTAAGCTCCATTTAGTGAAGCTGTACGAATTACCCTGTCTGTAAATGATAGAGCAAAAATCAATAGCACCCCAAACGCAGACAGTGGTCGAAAGTAATCCACCAGTGGATTGTCCTGTGGCACGAGACATCGAAGACACCGGCACAAATTCCTTCGCCCATCCAGCGCGGGCTCACCGATACCGAATGAATTAATCTTTTCCATCTCCGAGACGTCGCAGCAACAGCAACCAGCGTGACGGTTCCGGGTGGAATCCCGTTCGGCTGTGGGCAGATTCGTGGGAGCCGCATTGTATAAATTATGGCGCTCGGTTGCTGGTAAATGGTAAACCAAACGGTAGTTAATCGTACTTTGAATTCACACCGTCAGCTGGCTGAAGGAATCCGGAGCAGCATGAATTTTTCCACGGCGAGATGATAAAACGATTGTTTATTTAGACCGCGTGCCACTGCGCGCGGGGAGCGGTGGAGAAAGCGAAGGGACCAGCAGCTCATAGCCTAATTTGTTACGAGTCAAACCGGCCGCAGGGAAAATTAATTTTCCCTCATCTCCCGAAGTAGGTCCTGCTTACCATGACTTTACATGCAATCGCCAATGCACAAACAACAGCGTGGTTGTCACCGTTTGTCCATTGTGTAGTTAACGAGCCACAACTATTACATCTCGATGACGGGAAGCGAGCGATATCAACAGGTCGTTTGTAGTTCGGTGGCAAAAAGAGACCAATCAAGAACGAACTACACTGGCTTACACGGATACGTTTTCCATCACCCTTTGCCGAGCTAGCCCTGCACTTCGCTCGTGCATTTTCCCTTTTTGCGAACACAAACTTTGTCCTACCTACAGCCTTGGCGAGAATAGCTTCGCGAACGGTCCCGTTTGCTCGAGAATCACTTTACTCCGCATTGTTTACGATAAGTAACACAATAATCATGACAATTTATTTTTACTTTCCCCTTCCCGCGTACATTGCACTTTCACAGCAGAAAGAGGTTGGCAGGAATCGTTGTTGAGGCAATGTTTGTTTCTGTGTTTTTTTCCTGATACTATTTCGCAGTCAAAGTTCGCTGGTGTAGTTTTCCCTCGTGTCCATTTACCACGCCGTTACCATACTATGAATGGAAACGATCATGTTTGCTACCGCGCGGTACTGTTTCTCTTCCGGAAGTGAGCAATTTAGGACGTTTGCAGTGTCGTCGTTGCTCCCTTCGTTTGCCCATTTTTGTCTATCTTCAAAGGCGTGCCAGTCTTTTTTACACATGCAGAGGAATCCAGTTGCAAAATTGATAGAAAAAATTGTTGAAAAGTTGTTGTTGTTTTGTAATAACACATGGAAAAGTTTTAGCAGAACAGCGTAATAGAAAATTTAATTCATAGCTAGTTCATGGAACTGTTGAACAACTACTGAATCTAAGAATATCTTTGTTCATATCGAATTATTTTAAGCCTTAAAATGTTACTTTTGTCTCAATCCTGTTACGAACCTATTACTATCCGACTGATGCAACATGTTTCCCTCGTACAACACGAAAACTTCCGAAGCGCGACGATTCCTACTATATTTGGCGTCTTCATCGCTACCCAGAATTGGATTAAAGAAGACTCAAAATGGTGATCGATATAGTAGCGAACCGAATTTGTAATTTCAATATCCGAAACATTGCCACCGGAAGCACTATTTCCGTCGCGAAACGATTTCCGACCAATTAAGAAGTAAGCGGAATATGGATAAAAGCTTCCACTGTACTTGATTCATGTGATATTTATTAGTGAAAGTGATTTAATAAAGAATCTTAAGGTGAATGAGCAATATGTAAATTTTAGCTATTTTTTAACAATTTCTCGAAAAATCATGTTATAAGGAGTTGCTAGATAATGCACACGAAAAGAAAATGTAAAAATCATCATAATTGCACTATAACATATCTTGTTCACTGAGTGCTCAACTTTGAACTGCGTTAAGTGTATTGATTCTGCTTTAAAATGCATCTAAACCCAGACTGAATTGTGCTGTGGTATCCTCCCGAAACCACTTGTGAACAATTTTCATCACCGAGTGACCTAAAATACTTTCCAATTCTTCGTAACCGATCCCTGCATTACTTCCAATGTTTAACCTAGAAGAAACTTATCTGGGTCTGTTTAGTTTTTGTTTTGTTTTGTGCACAAAATGTTAGCAACCAATCAAGCTACACGCAATGAACTGTTTTCTCTACCACAAAGCGCCTGGCTGAAGATGCCAGTGGAGAAAATAGGTTGTACTTTCCGTTTAAGGATGAGTTTCTAAATTACTTTACCACTTTTCCAAGGAAATCGAATACCGAAGGGCAGTGTAGCACAGATTCACTATTGATCGCGATGGTTCAATCTACACTGATACAAGGACTATTTTATCGGACAAATTCACAGCAAGAGAATGGTGTCAGCAAGCTTTTGTAAAAACCGTAAATCCGCATCACCGTGCATGCAGCTGCAAATTGCACCAATGCAACTATTGTTGAACTTAAATTGTACATTATGGTAGTGTAGGTCAATAAGGCTTTTCTATCGTTCGACATAATACCACTATCATACGCTAGTCTACTTAGCGTTATGTTGCTGTCGAACAGAACATGAACCTTAAATGCTCATTGATTGCAAATGGAACATAATGCAGGCAATTGCTTTGATATTGTAAAAAAATAGCAAAAAAGGGCTTGTGAAATAGTCCATCAATAATTCAATTTGCACCTAAAGATCAAAATAGTTTCGACACGAGATAAACACATCTGGTGCAGTGGTGCTGGATCCTCGACCGATCGAACCACCGCTTGGTATTGTATCGCACTTTTTTCAACTACCCTCGCCCCTCAGCAGGAGTGCATATAGACTGGACGGCGTGTACGCTTTAGCAATTTACACCTTCGCTGGTCCGTGTTGTCCACCGGATCGATCCATCAATGGGATCAGCAACATGGGTCGTTGGGGGCGACAAAATAATGCCAACCAACGGTGCCAACATTGACGCACAAGGAAACTCATGGTGATCGTGCAATGGTGGCGATACTACTTTTGGCTAGGTTTTTTTTTTCAATTCCAGTCCCATTTGTTTGCGTAAAGCTGCTTAACATTTTATATTAATTTTCTGTCTAGTGCTGGTGGTGTACTAAAAACTTTACCTTATGTTACGGTGGCTTTCACTAGCTTTCACTGACTGGTTAAAAATAGCGCACATTTGTTTTTCTCTTCTCTTTAAATTCTTTTTTTTATATAAACCATCTGTTGCGTGAACAATTTTGGGCGAAAATTTGTTGTTCCATTTATTAGATGGTTGCCGAAACGTTTCTACCTTTTATGATGATATTTTGGTGTACGCATAGAATTCAGTGGCAATTAGGATTAAAATGTTGGTAAAATACTATCATAATACTTTACTGTTGATGATTAAATTCTCTCTTAATAGTCTCTTCGTAAAAATATTTCAATTGAAATGAATTGAATTGAAACTGGTTCAAATTGTTATATTTTTGAATGATCAAATTTAGCATGAAATACAGAAACACACCGGCCACGAATATAGTGATTAAGTCAAACAACTTCGTTTTGGAACCTGTCGCATTTAGGCAGTAAAAGTTTAGATATCAATTAATCTAAAAATATCCTGTCATAGTCAACCGTAAGGACACACACTTTTAACACCATAAAAAGAGGTGAGAAAGTACCAAAAATACAACACACATCCATTCTTCCCCGCCTCGTCGTTCGAATGGGAGACACCTGTGCTTCGCACGGCATACGCTGTGGTCCGTTGGTTCTGTTTTTCTCCTCCCCAGCGGGACACATGATGTTTATAGCTCACGCAAATATTATTCATCGAAAGGCAAGCAAACCTCCATTCCCTCCTCAGCTCAACAGCCTTCCTCAATTATCAGTGAAGGTAGACGGGGGGACAATTCACAAAACGGGGCTATCACCTGGGTACAGTATTTAAAGAAGGTGTTTTCCGCACTGCTGTCGGTTAGTTTGGTTGGTGAGTGGCAACGATGAAGATCCACAGGTAGTGCTAGTGTGTTTTGAAACTTTTAAGGCCTTTGTGTTTTGCTTCTGGTGGCTTAGTGTCAAAGTGTTAGTTTCGTACGAAAAAAACATCCCGTAAAGTAAGTGAATAAATGCAACAAAACGTAAGAGCTAGTGTGACATGCGTGGAAACAAATTTCGGTGTTTTCAAATTGTTTTTCATAATTATAGCTTTTACCTTTACCAAAGTGAAATGAATAATGATACAATGGTGGTTCACCTTTTCGGTGGGATTAGCATCCACCTTTCCGACGTCTCTTTCGCGGTAAAGGTCAGTTTGAGTTGAAAAATGGTGACATGCAATTTTAATGAAGGCGCCCATCATCATGGCGCTAGAAGCCGTGCGTGTACGTGTGCGTGTGTTGATTGATTGCTTTAGCTTCTGGACACAACTTCCTGAACCGTGCACGCCGTGCCAGAAGGTCTGGTGAGTTTGATCTCACTAGCAGCACACGGGGAATAAAAAGTAATGCCAAAAGCAATATCGATTATAGCACGTTGCGCCTGGTATGGTAACGTTTAAATCACATTAAGCAAATTACGGCCGCTTCCGGGTAGCGCGAATGGAGCACCGTCAACCCGTTTTAGCCCAGCATTGTTCTCAGGTGAACATGAAAATTGAAATTGTTTGCCTTTCTTTTACACCGGTCGAGGTTGAATTATTAATCGAACAAACTTGTACATTTGTGACATGCGGTGTTCTGATGTGTGGGCTGAATGCAAACAGAGAAATATCAACTCATCTGCAAATACAATTTCAAAGCGCCCGATTTAACATTTAATAATCATTTTCAATATTTACTGCATTGTTTCCCGAATAATCTGTAGCAACAGAAAAATGATAATTATTAATTGAAAATTCTCTATTTGCTTTCGTGCCAGAAAGCACTTCTCACCCAAACGATATTAATAGCATATCAATAACACTCCACCCAATCCAATCAAACGCCAGTATCAAAAGCATGAAAAATACATCCCAATCGAAGGTTGATTATTGTTGACCACTCGCTTATTAGGTGGCAATCATCATCATCACCATCACCACCACCGCCCGCCCCAAAAAATGGACCCAAGGACAGTGCAAAGGTTTCACTTGTAATTTAACTCCACCGACTATATTTGTACCGTTCCAATACCAAATATTTAATTGAATCTTTTCATTTTTCGGCCATTCAATGAGGGATACCATTTCGGCCAAGGTTTCACCCTTGCCCTCCATTTCACTGCCAGACGATCGGTGGCTGAGCTAATTTTCACACTTTCATTTCATTTGTCCATTTGTATTCGCAGCAAAATGAAGGCAATCCTATGGCTCTGGACGGCGGTGATGGCGTTGCTGTGCGTAAGCCTGCAGGTGTCCGCCCTACCGTACAGTGACAGCCGCGTTGTACAGGTAAGTTTGTCAAAACTGAAATACGAAAAAGTAAGATATCTCCTGTTTTTTTATGATCACACCAGTTAACAAAATAATCTGTAATCTGTAAAAATCTTCCAAATCTCTTGTAAAATAAATTGCAAAATTTGGCATCCAATAATGTATTGACAGCTATTCTTCACATTCATTTGAAAATTGAAAAGGATGTTTGCACTACTTTATCGGGTATTAAAATATGTATTACATGATCCAAATATTCTATCCTAACGTTTAGATTTAAAATATTATTGATGTGATGTACAAAACGCCTTAAGCTTAACGGAAATCAAACGAAGACGATACAACACTTACTAAGCCTTTCGGATAGGAACGATCAAAACCTCTCTGCCCCGTTGAATCATCGTCTTGGCGACATCAATCACTCACCATGTTCTGTGAAACAATGTTCGTATTTGCAGTTTAAACTTGTACCATCCATCCGGCAAAATTTCCTTTAGCCCCGGGGAGCGAGTTTTCCAGCTGACGGATGTATTTGCTTCTGTAGACTTCCCGTGGTGTATCTGCTGCCTACTCTCGGGAAATCTGTCACCCAAGCAATCAGTCACAGCAATGTCTGTTGTGTGGTTTCTTTTTATCTTTCCAACACCGCCCAAGGTGTGAACGGGCGAAAAAGAGTGAAATGACAGTAGTTAATTAGTGTGCCTGTCACACCATGCGGCTGGATGCGGCGGCGCGTACAAAACGGATAGCGACAAAACAACATTTAAACCGATTAGAACTAGCGCACGCCTGTTGCTGAGTGAAGCGACCACTAAAGGATAAAAAAATGGATTTAAATTAATTCACACTCATATGCACAGCTGAATGGTTGTTACTGTTTTGTCTATTTTTCAACGACCACACACACTCAACCGTTGGTTTGCTGAGTAGGAAACGCGCAAATACGTTCCACTGAATGGGTTTTGTTTCTGTCAAAACGCTGGTCCTGCCTCACTCACTTCAGCATGAGTGGTTTCACATCTCTTAGCGATAACCGTTGGCAACCAAGCACAACCGGTGGGCAGAAAAATGTTCACTTACAGGCACAACGGTTTCTAGTGTATTTGCAAAAACGGGGAGAAATCGTTCCCACTCCCAGCCTGTCATTATTAGCGGTCGATGCAAAGCAATCGATGCCGGGAAAGCCCAATAGTACCCTGCAGTATGTTCGACCCATAGTTGTGTTTATTAGCTTTTTTGAAATATTTACCCACCGCCTGCAATCGATTGACATTTCGGTGAGCAAATATGTCAGCGGGCTGGGCTGACCGTTTGACAGTGCACCGTGGAATGGTTTCACGGCGGTTCACAGGTGAGTGAGTTAACAAACACACGCTGCTTTTCAATTGCAATAGGTCAGCTCGCCGATGCGTGTGTGTGCCGTGTGAGTCCATCTGGTTGACGCAGACATTATAAAAAAAACGAAAATGGTAAACATCATTAATGGAGTTATTCAATTCATGTTCTTTTTTTGGCAAATAAATAAACACTTTATTTATGTTTCCACACAAATGATTGATTCAATCGAATTATAACCAATTTGAAAACAACCAAGCCTTTCCCCTACACCAAAACAGCATGCAAGTTGACAGTGTTGAAATGGAAACCGTCCCAGAATATTCAGCTAATGTCTAATTTCCCCTGGCTACTGTGTACGTCGCCCCGAGACAGATCCCTTACCTCGCGTTACCTACGCTTTCCATGGTGGCAAGTTTGAAACAATAGGGCAGCCACCACGCAACTCTACCCGTACCTGTGCCCTGGTTTTAGCTAGAAATGGTCGACCGGCGCTTAAACGGAACCACTCCCTGGCTGCAACGGACAGTGTTTATGTGATTTATTCAACCGGTTGTCCTCGAGCAACCGAAGTGCTTTGGGAAATTGTACCATTTCCACTGTATCCTTGTGCAGGCTGACTTTCCCCTTTCATGCTCTCGCACTTCCTTTGCCTGCCAGCCAGGAACGGTTTAATAGAAATGGTTACAACTGCATCCCAACTGCATGCAGGGGAACCGTTCGTCTCACTGAGCGCTTTCATCCTTTATCAGGCACAGGGTAGACGAACCACTACTTGCTGACGGGGTGGGAAAGGCTGGAGGGAGATTGCTGGGTGACCCGCATCGCTTCGCAAGTAGACATTTCCCCGTAACTGATGACAAGCACGTGTTGCGGAACGATTGTGCCGGCTTTTCCAATGGTTTCACGCAGTGTACGCCCGGCCCTTGGCAGCCAATTGTCTCCGCTGGAAAAGGATACTTAGTGGCGGTACGTTTAGCGATAAAATTAATTTTATGATACAACCACTTGGCGTATGTATGATGGATGGAACGATGTTGAGTGATTTCTAGGTGTTTTCGAGTGTGCTTGAATGTTCATAGTCGTTGTGGAAAATGTGGTAACATTCTTGGAAAGACTACCTTTAGGTTTGAAAAAGGGCAAAACTATACCATTTAATTATGCTTGCGAAGTGCGGGTTGTATTTTGTATGTTTTACTGAATGCTTTTGCTTTAAAATTTAAAGCTATACAATTATAACAGGAATAAAGCACAAAATATTGATGCCAATAGGCACTTACTAAGTGCGAAGGAAAGAAATAACTTCCAAAAATAGTAAACCATATTACGAAATAGAACATTGGATGCTTTCCTATGTTAAATCTATACATGCTTTCGAGACTTATTCAGTACCACGCAACCGAATAGACAGTTCTTCAGGTGAGGAAGGACGGTCCATATGAGGCTTGAACCCATGAGGGGTATGTTATTCAGTCATACGAGCTGACGACTGTACTACGGGACCGACGACTGTACCCGGGACCCTTTTCCATTAGTTAGGACATTTAACATTCGTCTCCTTTACAACCAACGGAGACATTCTAAACATATATAGATGAAGGATATATCCTTTTAATAAAATATTAATCATAGTTTGTTTGTTTTGCTTTGTTTATTAAATTATGGCTAAATTTGTGTATGTACTTATGACTAAATTATCGAGTAAACCAAACCCCGGTTATGGGATAATGAGGCAATATAGATAGGCAAAACCACAGTAACGATTTTGTATCCTTTCGCCCGTTCCAACGGGGTAAGAATATGACACCGTGTTAATGACCTTCTTTTTCCCTCTTCCATCATTTTATGCTCACCCTTGGCACGCGGCCTACCCAACCGATGACCAACCGACGCTCCAACCTGGCAGGAAAACAGTCTACTTTCGCTGAAAAGGACGAAACCGTCGCTGTCGATCGTTAACCCGCTGGATGTGCTACGGCAGCGAATCATCCTCGAGATGGCTCGAAGACAGATGCGCGAAAACACTAGACAGGTAAGAATATTACTACGGCATTATTACATCGATGAACGTTTTTATTGTGCCAGGGAAGGCAGAAAGCGCAATAAAGAAAGAAATGGCACGTGTGGGTAGTGATCAGCTCACTCCAGATGATACAGTCATTGTAGCACGTTTGGCGGTCACCATCACCGCAGCCTGCAACATTATCGTTGATGTCATTATTATACCAAACCACATATCGTCGGATTGCTTACCTTCCCGTACGCCAATGCTATAATCGTGTTGCTGTTCTTATTGAGGTTTGTTTACCTGTAGTAGTTTGGCCCAGTCTCTCCCATCCAAGAATATGACAGTAATCCATACAGTGGCGCCTTTCTATCGATGACGAAAGGACTCTTGCTCTGCTTGCACAAGAGTTCCTGTTAAACCCCAAATCCACGTTTCGCGTAGGTTTTATTCAACAAGTGGCAATGGCCATCCGTTCCGGGTAACTTTTAGCAGAAACAACCCCGAAAGCAAACAGAACAGTTTCGGGTGGATGGCCAGCTGTCATCACAGCCGTTGTAATCTCTTCGCTTTATCAGACAACCGTTTCGATGGTCGATTCTTACGTCGAACGGCCCCATGTTACTGTTCCCCCAAAACATGCATACAGGAAAAGGTAACATCATGATTTACACTGTACGATAAGCTGTTTTTTTTTCGTCGGGACTATTTGATTGTAGTGTTTGCGTGTTTACCTGTGCAGGACGTGCTGTGCGGGCAGCCGAGCAAAGTGTTACAGTTCATTTATACATTTCATTCAGAATCGGAAAAAAAACATAACGCATTTACACGTTTTACCGTAACTGGGTTTGCTATTGACGGAGATAAGTTGTATATTGCAAGTGCTCCTCAGGCGCCGGACGATTGTGAGTGAGCTGGGGGGACCATTTAAACCACCCAACCAGCTAAAGCAGCACATTCAGAACTGCTTCGGGTTAAATCCCACACTGTTGCTTGACCGTTTGATTGCATATTTGATTACCAAACCGAAAGAGGTGCCCGATCGTTGCCCGTTTCATACAAAGCTACCTTCGCCGTTTAGCGTGCTGAATTAGGAAAAGCTAATTTTGGTAACGTTCTTGGTGGGGATTCGTATCCGTTTTTCTTCTACCATCACATAGCTTTGTTGCAAAAATATCCTTACCATCACGGTTAGTAGTACGTGCTTCGTTAACGAATGGGAAGGAAGCATCAAAATTGCTTTATGATTTACGACACGTTGTTTTGATAGTAGTAGTAGTATTTTGTGTCTTTGGCAAAGCCGAACAAGGATGTATAAACTAAATCATGCACTTTCCATGTACAAATACAAACAAAATTCAACATTTTACCATTAGATGAGATCATGTTTATGTTGTAAAATATATTTATATTTTTTATGTTTAAGTAAGTTAATTTCAATGACCTGTCAACGATGTAGGAGCATGTATTTCTTTAGACACCATTAACATTACCAGCAATGCAACTTTTCCGAATGGAAAACTTCATCTTTTGGAGCTCAAAAACACGTGACTGCTGCTTAACGCGCAAATTGTGCTTGCGTCAGACTGCAGCATTTTCCCTAAAATCGATTCTGCACTTTGCATTAACCGAAACTTTAAATGGAAAGCTTTTCATCCGCCTAATCTTGACACCGCATGTGCTTGACAAAATCCATTCCATGGCTTTAAAGTCAGTATAAAACAGCTCTCGTTGCTCGAATCGATTAGTTTCTGATATGGAAATTTAGTTTGTTAGCTTTGAAAACATTAACAAATTGTTTGTATGTGATGGTTTGTTTCTATTGACTAGCAAAATAAAACGTATAAAACAAGATGTTTCATCGCGAATGGAACATTGTTACGAGTATCGTATGACCAAACTCTTCCATTTATTCTTTCGGTGAAGTTTTTATTGCAACAGGATGTGTGGAGATTTTCAAGTGTTTGCTTTTTTGTGTCGAGAGCAAATTGGATTCCGTCCCATATCACTTCAACGATACTTGCCGGCTTCCACCACGCGAAGCATCAAAGGAAGAAGCCCTTGTTATCCTTGTCTTACTTACTGTCGATTGTAGCAATACGTTCGAAAACAAAAAACAAACATTCGTCACCAAAGCGCATCAGCTGACGTTAAACGATTTGAGACAACACACGCGTCAAACAGCTACACGAGCCGTGTTCAGATCCAACACTACCATTAAACTGTTTGTGTTCGGATTTGGATTTGGTCTTCTTGCTCATGGGTGGCTTGCTTCACTCGTTTGGCGGCTCGAACGTGTGAAACCGTCTTCTGAACGTGGAGCGCAATGACGCGCTTACTTCAATTGGCCTCGCCGAGATTAAAACATACATTTCTTTTGATTTTGCATCTTTGGGAGAGGGAAAGGAAACAAACGAAAGGTCATAGGTTTCCCCGATGCTTTGGCCAAAATAGAAGTGTGATCGGAGAAAATTGTACATTTTAGCACACACTGAATTTAAAACATAGCGCTGCAGGTCCTGGTCACCATAAATATCGTTCGTTGGTTCGTTTACGCACGCAAATATCCCATCAAACTGTAATGATCCCAATTTGCTGCGCTAGCGAGCTCGCTCTGTTGCCTACTGAACTGAACCGCACGTCAGTGGCACGTCGCGACTTGGCTGGATGAAATGTATATACGGTACGTGTGAGGTCTCGGGGCAGTGGGCGTGCATCATTACCAGCAGCAGCAGAAAAAAAGGTGGTGGCGGAAATGTAAATTGTTATTTTGGTGAAATTTGACACGATTTCGATTTGATGACAATGTCGCTCTTCGGAGCAATGGTGTTGCGCTGTGGCTGTGTACAACGACGTTAAGGAATGTTTCGTTTTTAGACAGGGCGTAAAAAAAGAGAGCGATACCCATACGAATTTGATAGCAGATTGTAACATTAGTACATTAACATTGATTAACAGGAGGATTAGGCAAAAGCAGAGATTTTGACATTGAGCAAGAAATTTATGAATTATCCAAAATTAGAACATTGCCTAGAGTGAAGATCCAAATTTGGCAAATAGAACCTTTCCTACGCCAATTAATATGCCAAGAAAGTGTATGTCTATCGAGGGAAGGTTAAAATAAGTATGAAAACGCGTACAGAAAAGCAGAGATGATATGGTTACTTGTTTTTTTTTTTTGGGTTTTGGACAGGATGTCTTATGTTTATTAATTAAAATTCAACGGACCTCGATACATTTGATTTAATCTCATTTCAGTCATAGTTTTTGTCACGTTCAGTTTTAATTTAAAATAATTAAAACGTAAAAGGTTTTAATTATACGGCTCAAATACTACTTAACCATTTTGAGGATTGGGAACCGATGGAGGAAATAAATTAACTCAATACGTAATACATTTTATTTTAGCATATTCCATAAATAAATGACCTTTCGATGGTAGTGCTTAAATGCTACCTAGTCTTTCATTCTTCAGTCAATAATTATGAAACAAATTGTCAATGAGAGCATTTAAGCACTACCATCGAAAGGTCATTTATTTATGGAATATGCTAAAATAAAATGTATTATTCAGTCAATAATTATGAAACAAATCAATACATAACAATTGAAGATTAACATATGCCAGGTGTCAAGAGAATAACCTCAGCCTCTAGACATCCGAGGCTTTTGTCTAGCATGTCTCGGTCAGTTTTTCACATCATCAAACTTATTGCAGGTTAATGTAGCCACTGATCATTGATTCTCGGTTGTTTCACCTACATAAACATGATGTATCGTTCAATTTTCATTTGAAAATAGGTTTAAAACCATAATGAACGTGCTTATTATTATCAAATCTCTGCACCAACAAGCAAATTTCTCGCTTTATCACTGCTGAAGAATAATTCCTCCTCTAAAAAACGATATTGTCTGCCACACTTCCTGAGCGCTTCAATACCCGGTGTACACACGCTGTCTTTGAGCTTTGTTTTGCATTAATGCCGCTGCAGCTGTACACATTTCAAACAAGGCACACGCAGCAAGACGCTGGTAAATGGAAAATCTCTCTCCTGGCAATTGTGGCTTGCCAGAGCCACCGGCATGAATTGGCTGACTTAATCAACCACGGCTAATGATGATGCCGACCGGAAATGATATTTTCCCATTTCCTTCCTTCCTTCTTTTCTCCAGTCACATCCTTTCATGTTACGTCTACCGTGATCACCGTGAACAGCAATGAAATTATTCCGCGTGGGATTGGCTCGTGTCAGGAAATGGAATAAAAATCTCAGTTCTTCGGTACACCGTAGTCGACACCGGGCTGTGAACTACCTTGAACACGGGAAAACAATCGAGCGAGATAAAGAGGAAATGATGGGAAAAAAGCACACAGTATATTAACAAGCAGATGAATGCAAGTTGGTCGTGCTGCATAAAATTATCCACAGAATTGTCCCCGGCAATAGAGGTTATTCTGGAAACAAGGGAGGAGAGCTATCATGAAACTGTTTGGCATTCATTTTCGTGTTTTAAAAAGTGATGAACTCCTCGGTGACCGACCATAGAGAGGCTGCAAACGGCTTCTTTTTTTTGTCATTGAAACGTAACACTAAAGGATAGCTTTTGAAAAGTGGCATTTTAATGATTGAGTGATGATTATCATCAAATGTATATTGCATTTAAATGATTGTTCTCCATGGTTATTCCACTTCCAGGTCGAGCTGAACAAGGCACTGCTGAGGGAAATCGGTAAGCGAAGTAGCAACCTGTACGATGGTTCCGAATACCCACCGGACTACACCTACTACGATCGCAAGCTGTACAATCAGCACGTCCAATCGATGCCCGACCGCGGCAGTCCCGCCGAGGATGAGCTGGAAGCGGTCGTCGAGAGCCTGCTGCGCAACCAAGGACTGACCGCAAGGGACGGCAATTACGCCGGCAAGCTTCAGCGAACACGCTTCATCAATGGTCGACCAATGCCCGCCGCCGCCGCTAGCCTTCGTGGAATGGCGAGCAACCCGATGGCTCAGCACGACCAGCCCCAGCAGCTAAGCAGTCTTTTCAGCAACGAGGAAGAACGGGAAGATCTCAAGACAAAGGATCAAGCTCTCAGGCAATCGCTCTCGGTGGGCCAGGATCTGGACCAGACGAACGGTGGCAACGGTGAGGAGGACGAGGATCAGGACGGGCACCAAGCAGGACGGGTCAGTGGTACCGGTACCGGTGTATTGAAGCCCATGCAGGACACAGACAACCTGCTGGAGCAGCCCAACCAACCATCCGTATCATCGCTGTCGTCGTCGTCGTCGAGTGATCGAAACAGTGGCACCGAGTTTGGACCACGGTACGTCTACGGTATGTACAAGAACCGATACGCCAACTAAATCTCCGATGCACACGCGCACACAGTATCGACAACCCACACGACTACATGACGCCACTCTACAGGAACGGTTCTGGAAACAAGCACCTATCTGCGTAACGTAACGTTTGACCCAACAGGTACACTGTATATCCTAATTGCCAAAACAGAGGAATAAGAGGAAGAAGAAGAAAAAGGAGAAGTGCAAAAAAACACTAACAAAAAAAGAAATACAAATTCAAAAGAAAGGATAGGCTCAACACAGCGACAAGTTCGTAGGTCGCTCGCTTTTATTCAATGGACTAATAAAGACACAAAAGAATATTACTACAAACCAACCAGAACAACAAAAAAACAAACATACACAGCTACATTGAAACCCTTTTACACTAGCAAGAAAAAAAGAACAAAATCCCTTCTATTTACACACATTTAGATACTCTTAATAGGGAGCTGGTATTTCACAGACGGTCCTACCGCATGGAAAGAAAATTGCACGAGTTAAATCAATAATCCTTGGCTTAATTTGCATAGGGAATCTATCCTCCGGAACACAGTATCATACGTACTAAAGCGCTTGAACACACTTGAAAACGCTACCAAGCATCCTTCCCTCATTGATAGATAGTCACCGAGGGTACGTATCAAGGACTTATGACGTTGGCGAAACCTTATTGCTGGTATGGATCGTTTTAACGGGCCTCGGGAACTCTTCAAGTTCAAGAAGCAGGAAAAATTAAGTTCAATTTCACTGATCTTTTGTTTAGTTTTAGCTCCCGCT
Organism: Anopheles arabiensis; assembly: GCF_016920715.1. Taxonomy (NCBI): domain Eukaryota; kingdom Metazoa; phylum Arthropoda; class Insecta; order Diptera; family Culicidae; genus Anopheles; species Anopheles arabiensis. The sequence continues at coordinate 34,061,751 of NC_053517.1, forward strand.
ACTCATCCACATGATTTGCGCCTAATAGCTCAGCGTTGTGGCGTTGCTTGATGTTTGTCTGCTTCAAGAAAATGTCAGCAAATGTTCACCTACCAACCAAGGTTGCCCCTTTGATATTGGCTTCAAAAGGCAGCAATAGAGCAGTTAGAGCTGTCTAGCCGATTGTCCGTATGACCCGTAATGTGTCTAGAAATATTGAAGCGTTAAATTACGCGACCCAATATCATACTGCTTCTCGAAAAAGTGCTCCAGGTACTTGCTTGCATGAGCTGATACAACGAAACCCCGCACCAAGGCCGGGATGCACTCTACTCGATGCGTGACACGGCACCATTTGGCAGCCGGGTGATAAGCGTTAGCTCGGTAGACAAAGGCTTCCCCAAGATGGGCAAGAAATTGAAGAAACACGCACAGCGCAGCCCTCCCCAACCATTCTATTTTTGTTTTGGTAATATTATTTCGTTTATAAAACCATCCCACCGACAAAACGGCACCTTTTCCACATCCGTTAAGTACACGGCAAGGCAAATGTGTGAACCCCGCGTGTGGATGGTGCAGAATTTCCACTCTTGCCAAAGAGCCTTATCGCTTTTGTTATGGCAGTTTTCCTCGCATGCTGCTCTCGAGTGTAAGCAAGCATAATGCACTACACCATGAATAAATCCTACCACCGCCGTTGACGCTTTCCACCGTATTGCCGGAGGTCGCCTAATTGTTCATAATTCTTCACATCGCGAAAGTAAGTACTTTTTACGCTACTGTCTGCTTTCATGCTGGAGCCGGGTTGTTTGAATACAGTTTTCGTTTCACTGTCTCCCTCTCGGTGAAATTTTCCCACCGTTTTGGTATGATCTTTTCGGATGTTTCTTCCGCATTCCATCCACACAAGCGGAGGTGACACTCGAAAGAAGGCCAAAAAAACTGCCCCAAAAGTGCAGCAGGTGGAAAATTGTTACGGAATCCAAAAAAAACCCTCAGCCTTTCTCAGACAAATGAAAAAGGCGAAATGGTTGGCTGTAACGTCACCAGCGTTACACCGGTGGCTGGAATAGGCCGAACATTACGGCTGCTGCTGCTGCTGGGAAGCGATCGTTTCACTTCGTACCAACGGGGGAACAAAAACGAAGTAGCGTAGGACTGAAGCGTGATGGTTGGCTTGGCAACCTTGAAGCAAAGCAGAGAGCAGCTGGGAATGCCCACTGTGAGCGTGAAGTATGCGTGCTTTGCCATCATTTGACAGACTTTATTGATGCTGGGCGCTTTGCACCATTCTTCATATTGTTTTTTGGTTGTTTCTTTTTTTCTTCTTCATTTTGTTTTTATCATTTCTTGAGAGCGCCGGAGAACCGCCAAGGATTAGCTGAGTGGTATTTCGAGAGCATTCGCGCGCACATTAAATCTTGTGGCTGGCAAGACTTTGTGCGGTGTGGAAGCTTCTCATTGCATGTAATGCAAGCGCTCAAAGGTTCAAGCACCGGTCAGTGAAAACACCCGTCATCGCAAACGTCATAAGGCCTTTTTCGTTGCAATGTCCTGATAATCAGTGTGATGTCCTTTAATAGTCTGTATGCTAACCAAACTAGATCATCTCCATTGGCTTGATGGAAGGTTTTCATTTCCAACTGCACTGGATGATTTTCGTACAAACAACATTCTCTTCTGCACCGAAACATGTAAGTATGTGTCTTTAGGATAAAGTTGCAATAATTTTTAAAGAAAAACTCAAACCACCAAATAAGAGTTTAGTAGAAACAAACTGAAAACAAAACATAGTTCTTCATACTCAAATTTAGAGCGCTTGATTTTGTAAAGTGTAAACAAACCGCTGACCGCCAAAAAAGCAAACAACGCATGTATAAATAATTTATTGAATAAACAGTAAAAACCAAAACAAAACAAAAAAAGACCCCATTCATAAAATATCTCGCGTGTGGGTCATGGATTTAGCAATGGCAGGAAAGCTTATCTCCAGTAAGCGTCAAAAAGCCCAGGAATGGTTGTTTTTTTCTCGTGCTCCTGGTCAAGTGGACCGAAGCCGAGGACTACGCCGTTTACTGAGGTTCCGCGTAGCGAAACTAGCAAGCCTAATAAGAAGCAGGGAAATGGAATAAACAATAGAAAGTAAAATAGTGTGGATGGAATGGTAAAGAGCATTCACACGTATAAAACAAACTGAAAACCAAAACTAAATAATAAACACGGATACGGATAAGAAGAAAGCAAACGGAATGCAAAACATTACTCGTAAGTACGTTAAATCAACGGAGAAGAAGGGAAAGCTTTTCACGGATTACACCATGCAGGCTGCTGCTGGTGAACGGGGAACGGTGAAGAGGAGTAAAGATTGTTAAATCAAATGCTATACGAATAATCATTGCCGAGACGAAGGGGTCGATGGATCTGTACGCAGGAATAATGGACCGTTTCTTAGTCCGTTATTACGCGGTAAAACGATGAGCTAAGCCCGCTAGATCATAAACATAATGTTACAACATGGAGCAATGCGGAAGGCAAAGCTGGACAACTAACACGAACATTAAGAGGCTTACTTTAATTTTTAATCTACCTATCTGCACTGGCATCAAGAAGGGATAAGCCAACGAAACGAATGGAAAGATTACAAAGGATGTGCGCGATGCGTGTGAGTGGAGAAAATGAAGGAAGAGCAAACGACATTAAGAAAATACCCGGACATCTAACATCTTACTGGCAAAATTTACTGAAAAAAAAACAATACAAATTACGCTACACAAAACGAAACAGCTGATAGAGTGAACTTTTCCTCGAACGCTACTGGCCCTAACACATTCGTGTTGCCAAACCTATTGCGCTATTGTACATATATTCTTGACGTCTTCAAAAACAAAACCATTGATTCGCATTTAAAACTAGCATACCAAGGCGAGCTAATCCCAGCAAACTCAAACCAATGATTGACGGGGGGAGGAAGAGCGAACAAAGGATAGAAGAAACTAACCTATGAAAGCAAAGTTTCCAAATCTCTAAACCAATCTAAACCAAAAACAAATGGTATAAAATAAAGAATTTAATTTCTACAAGCAGCATGTTATTTGGGAAACTAAAAACAAACCAACAGCCGAATTTTGTCGTAGGATTTGTTGTTTTGGAATTATTTCCCTTAAATTGCTAAACTTCTTGAAGCTAAAAACACGTCGATGACAATACGAGCATGAGAACGAATGATGCAGGAAATGGTAAGTAAAAGGTAATATATATTTATTTATAAAAAAACATATTTAATTTTTTATAATTAAATATATTTAATTATAAAAAACCAGAAACACAGATAGAGTCCACCGAGTTGTTATTATAGAATAGAAAAAACTTACCTTCGCAAATTTTCATTTTTTTATATTTTTCAATTATCAATTAAACATCAAATTTGTGCGTTAAAAACAGTTTCTATTTCTATGTGTTTCACTCAACTTTTGTTACACTGGTTAAGACTTCTCAGCTTCGCTAAACTACACACTATCTGTGCACTAAACAATTCATCAATATCATCTCAAAACTGCATTACAATTGCAATTGTGTTTTTAACAGTCTTTTGCTAACAGAAGATTTATGTTGTATCATTGGAATATTCAATTTTTTTTTGTATTTTAATAGAAGGTTGTGGGTTTGAAACAACCCTACCATCCATGTAGCTAAAAATCACCTTGTACCAAACGATGCCCCTTTTTCCAGTAGGAAACTGTGCAGTTCTAAAAATTGTCCCCTCCCAAAGGTGACTGTGCGAAACACTTTGTGCAAATAAGATATACCACAATAAAACAATTCCGCCAATTCTCGCTGCCTGCCCACCTTAGTGGGCTTTACTTAATGTCGCAAAGCAGCGCAACGCCCCGCAGCGTCCAGTGGCGTGGATTAAAGTCCGTCTCGAAATCGATCGATCCGACGTACTTCTGGTCGGTGCGCTGGGGCTTCCGGTAGATCGGACACTCGTACAGCCGCGGATCCTTGCCGGCGGTGGTGTTGATCGCGTAAATGTAAATCACCGGCATCTGTTCGTACAGCACCTTGGGCTTCGATTCGATCAGCTTGCCACTGCGCCGATCCAACGATGCTCCTGGGCAGGGAAAGAGGAAAGGTTTTGTGGTAGAGTAACGGGTGGCAATATTTGACAAGAAAGACAATAATAATCCAGCCTTCCAGTAAGACGACGAAGAGACACACCTTCCAAAAATAAACCATATACGTAGACACCCTCCTGCGGCGGATCGTGGATGTCTTCCTTGTTGTGGCGCGTAATTTGATTCTGCAGCACCACGGAATCCAGGGCCCAGCCCTTGTGGGCTCGCGTTACCTCCTGTAGATAATGTACAACGGGGTCGGGGGAATGAAAATACACAGAATAAAACGAGCGAAATTGTATCATTGCGTAATATGATGGATTTTAGAAGGTTTTCGAACAGGACAATAAGGACTTGCAGGGTAGCGGTAATTGTATTTATAGCCTAAAAAAACCAAAAATAAAAGAAAGGAATAGCAAATTCAAAGAGATTCACACTCATTTAGCTACCAAAACGTTGTTTACTTTTGATATTTTGATAATTCAAACAAATCATGACTCAGGCTAGTATCTACATCTTGGATCTAAAGTCCAATTATAAGCTCAGGCTTATCGCATACCACTTCAAATCATGACTTAGCTGTAGCTTTAAGCTCAAACCACTCTTAACTTCATTGCTGTTCCAATTAGCCAACCTAACCCACCATAAGCCAGCGGTAAGACACCATCATCATCATCATCATCATCATCTGTGGTTTCTTAGCTTTGATCTCTCTTTACCTTGGCTTGTTGAGGAAAAAGCTTAGTAAAAACACTTCATTTTCCTACCACCGGATATCGCACTAGAGCCGCACTCTCTTCCACACACAAAAAAGGCTAACAACCCCCTGTTTCATCGCAGCGGGTAAAATGCTGTAAAAACGATTGAATTTTCCAATCAACCCACTTAAAGCGTTTAGACTAAGAAAGGAAAGGGCTCTTCACTTGGTCTACGAGGTTGTATTGTAAAGCTTCCCCACGCACCTGAGCACGCTGCCCGCCAATGAAGACGGTAACTCAATTGGCCACCGAGCTTGCAACAGCTTGCTTGGCCAGAGTGTACCAAAGGGCAGCACCGTAGTCCGACCACAAGACGTTACGTTCCGGGCACGACAACCGGTCCTTTTGTTTACCGCTCGTTAGTTGTTACATAAATCCGACCAAAACGGTTGCTTAGCAGTCGTCGGCCTGCACGTACCTCTACGGTGTAAGGATACATCCTTACCTATCCCAGGTACGCCACACTCGTACGCCACATCTTTGCTGGCACTCGCTCGACGATTGAAATTCTTCTCGCAACGTGACCTGCGATATCATGCCCTGCCCTCCCTATGGCTGAAGGAAACCCCGCAAAACTCTAACATGCAACTTAAACAAAATGTGTCACAGTTTGGAAGGAGCAGTGAACTGTTTAGCGGGCACAGCGGACCCATTCGCGCGGCAGGACGCTAGAAAGGGAAACTGAATGATTGTTTACGAAGTGTATTCTAAACCGGTCGTTGCTGTTTTACGCTCAAAAAAATAGAAATAGCTTTAAGTTCCTTAAGGAGTGTTTTACATTGATTTATATCGCTGTGTAAGACATTATCTTCAAGTTATTTTTAGAATGGTTAGCTTGCATTTACGTGTGCAGCTGTATTTTACTTATACATTTTTCTTTGATTTTCGATTTCACGTTTAAAGCTATATCATCGGCGATGCGATTCTCGCTTTTTGATGTATCACCCTGATAGTGTTAAGCACACCATGGCACGGCATACCACCGAAAGCTCTGCCGTAAATCGTCGCAAGGTGGCGACACAAAACACACACGCACGTGTATAGTCTTCCTCTTAACCGAACTGTATCAGCTCTACCGAACCTTGCTTCTGTTCATTCACTCGAGAGGAGTAAGTCCATCATCATCCTCATCATTATCATTATGATTGTAATCGACTCACAGTGTCACTTCGTATCGTGTCGCTCGCTATTCCAACACCCATTGCAGAGTAAATTACATTTTAAAGTACTCCCAGAGTTTGTGACCCTTCAACCTACCGCACGCTCTTCGTACGTATGCGTGAACACACAGGCGTCCCCATGTCAGCTATTTTCCCGTCATCGGTAGGAAATAATTAAAATGCAAAACAAATACTTAACCAGCTTAAACTGTGAAGGCTAATACTAATTGCGATGTCACTACGGTTAAGTGAACATTTTCCCATCATCCGGACGGTAGGCGAGCACTCTCGCCGCCTGACGACGCACGAAATGAGATGCTAATGATTAAATTAATCCTTCACGATGCACCGTACACGCACCGAACGCACGCTGAGGCCTGTCTGCTGGTGGATGGTGACCGATCCAAAACAGTCCATCACGCTTCCGTCGTTCTGTCACACTCTGGGGTTTCCCTGGCCCGCTCAAAATGACGTCATAGGTGCAGAACAATAGGCACGTCCGTTCCGGCTAACCCGTGCCGCCCGCTCGTATATCTTACCAGGCGAGGGTTTTATGACACTTTCGTGCCTGTCTTTGCACATTTGCGAAGCTTTCACCTGCTTGCAGAACGGCTACACTGTGTATGGATGGTTCGGGGACGCGGATAAACGAGGACATTTTCCATAATGTGGTGGTAAAACCCTGTGTTTACTGTGTCGAATATGTAGCTGTAATATGTAGCCGAAAGGGGGCGGTTGCTTTAGTATTTCGCATAGAACGCATAGGAAGAGGTAAAGCGAGTAATACACTCTGGCTCTTTGTAAAATATGTATCGCTTAGTATGACGCCACAAAGGTAAAAAGACTCTGTTCTAAGACGAAGATGGTGTTAGTGCCAAATAGGATTAGTAGGGTATTTAGAATGATGCTAAACATTTTCCAGTAGATTACAGAGACTTATATAGACGAAAAATCTATCAGGTACAAATACTACAATGTGTCGAACATTGTAGCTAAAATTGTCTTTTTAGATAAAGTTAACAAACCTATACAGTGGTGGGTATTCAAAATCGGAAACTTCCAATTCGGACGCTCTTTCTACCATGAAGAATGTTTTTATATTCCCGTTTTCGTTCTAGGCCGGCCTGTACAACTAGTAGGCTTGCCATTCAGCGACTTATTGAATAGCCATAGCAGGATAGTCAATCACAGTCCATGCGGGGCTTGAAACCATGACGGGCATGTTGTTAAGGCGTACGAATTGACAACTCTACCACGAGACCGGTAAAAATTTACCTTCTTTTATAAAACTTATTGCACAATCAAAAACACTGATTTGGCAAGAAATCAACAAATTGTAATGGACATCATGATTCAAGTTTCCTTATGAATCATGTGAATTGAATGAATTAATGAATATAATTCTGATATTTGATATCTGTTGTCCGAGGAAATTCATAATACAATACCACCCGACTGGTCCTATAGATAGCATATCATTTAACTGACTTTAAAAATCGTGTTTTGCACGACAAACCAAAACCCTAGAAAAAAACTGCCTTCCTGAACAATAGATACCTTAGCTAATACCCCATCGTGTTTGACTTTTGACAAATGATTCATAGCCAGCCACTGCTCATCCTAAGGAGGTACTCCACGGCTCCAGCTAATGTTAATCCTAAACACGATCATAATAAAGCCCGTGACCGTACCAGTATTGTTACCCGTACGTGAGCGGCATCACTGTTTGCAATCAGGTGTTTATCGATCTGCAGCGCTGAATCCCAGCACAAGCCGGCCAGGGCAATGATGAAGGTTAAGGATGATATTGATGCAAGAGCATCTCACGCCATAGAGCATCGCCCTACCCCCAAACGACCCAATGGGAATTGTCGCCGCAGAAGCAATACTAAATTTGTATTCTCGACTTATGATCCCAACCGCGGCAGTACCGTACTTGATGCACACACTTTCCCAGTTTTACAATTGTGGTAACGACGGTTGAGTGTGTTGTGTATGAAATCGGAAACCGAACAGGCAGCCGTGCCGGTATAGCGGGGTGTTGGTGGGTGCTTTTCTTGCTCATTGTTAACAGACCCGGCGAAGGTTTTGCATTTGGGGATGTAAACAGAAAGGCGGAGTGTTAAGTGTTGCTCAGTAAGTAAAGCCCAGCTGGGTGTCTGCTCTTCTGCGAAGCAGAATGTGTCACATAGTTTGTTTCCACTAATGCACACTACACAACCAACCCACCAAGCACTACACCGTTCCACCGTCCCATGAGAAGCAAAAAAAGGTACACATACACACACAGTAACGTCTTACCTGTCGCATTGCGGTTAGGAAACCCTGCTGGTTGAAGAATCCCGTCATCCAGAAAACCTGCAACGAAAGCAAGGAAGACACGGAGAAGGGCATAGGGAAACGGGATGGGAGATGAAGGAGGAGGAGGGCAAATCAATGAGCATAAAAAAGGAAAGCCAACATTACTGGTTCCGTATCATTTCCGGTGCGAATGCGGGTGGTAAGCGTTCGCGTCCGCACACTACCTTCGGTCGGTCATTGTTAATCCAGGTGCGGAACTGTTGATTCCTTTCCAGCAGCTCCGTGTACCAGAAACCGAGCGTCGTCGACTCCCATGAGATCTGCCACGAGGAGGAGAAGGTAAGTGGTGAGAAGCAAAGAAGCGGAAATTTTATCGAAATTATGTTTGCAGCATAAAAGCGCACTGGAATCATTCTTCATTTCGTTTCAAAAGAATCGCAAGCGGTACCAACACAAACACACTAAGCGAAAGGAGACAGTTGTGGTAGAATATTCAATGCAATTTTGAAAGAGATAAGGTTTATTTAAATTGATTATTATTTAAGCATGCAAATAAAATGTATTTATAGGTACGAAAAACGAGTGAGACACCCAATTACCTTCTGCCAACGCTCCGGGATGCGAGCGTCGTACATGGCGTCCAGCGACTGGCGCAGGTACTGGCTCATCACGATCGTGCCATCGATCGCAAGCTTCAGATCGCACAGATTGTTGTACACCGTGTTGATGACACGCTGCATACGATCGATTTCTTGTCTAATGTTAAAGCAGATGTTAAGGTTATGTGCAACTTTTCCCTTTAATTCCCCAACCCCCTTCATTACCCCCCCACCCCCTCCCCATCCACTCTCAACCCAGCACTTACCGCAGGAAGATGTTCATCGGCAGCAGTGCGCCCATCCGGGTGAGCGATTCCTTCACCTCGAACGCCACGTACTGCGGTGGCAGCTTGCGCAACATATCGCTCGCCAGCTGAAACACGATGCTTTCGCGGGTCTCGCCGCCGCCGCCACCGCCCTCCTTCGGCTGCACGCTAAGGATCGTGTCGAGGATGCCCTTCGCCGTGTTGATCTGGTACGTAATGTCCGCGTTCGGGTGCAGCCCGAACACTTCCGGCGTGTCGGTCGGCGGCAGCTGATTGATGTAGTCGACGTACACCTGGATGTTGCGCGAGATCGGCACCCGGTAGCCCTTGTAAAACTCGAAGCTCGGCGTCAGCAGATGCTCGCTGAACCACACCTGCGTGAAGGTGGTCAGCAGCCGCTTGTCGAAATCGTCCGTCACGCGCCCACCGTACATGACCTCGCCGAGCATGTAGCAGAGCGTCTGCCACGATACTCCCTTCTTGGGGTCCATCTCGTCCAGGTGGTTTTGGATGAACTGTACGCTGGCGGAAAAGTCCGCCTGGTTGAACTCGTACGGTATGTTCCATCCGAGCGGGCCAAACTTGCGCCGCTCCTGAACGACACAGTGCAGGAAGGCAACGGTGTACAGCAACGGTGGCCACTGTGGCGCGGACGTGTAGTCTAGGTAGTCCTGGGTGAAGGCGAGATAGCTGCGCTTCAGGCTCGCCCGTATGCCCTGGGGCGGTTCGTTCGTAAACTTGATCGCCATCTGCAGCAAGCCGATCGGGAACTGGGGGTGCGTTTCGGTCGTCACCCACAGCCGGAACGAGTCGGCCACGTGTTCGGTTTCGATCAGCACGTCAATGATCTCGTTGCAGAAGCTCAGCGAAAGGTGCACGTTTTGCAGCAGCACCCAGCCACCGGACGCCATGCACTCGCCCATCAGCTTGCGCGCGTGGTACTCCTGGCCCTGGCCCATCGAGACCGTCTTCAGCACGATGCCCTTCACCTTGGCCAGGGCGGCGATCTGCGTGGTCGGGTCGGAACCGATCGACAGGATGCAGACGAGCGGGGTGCGCGGTTCCGACTCCGACCAGGTGACCTCCAGGTCGAGGATGTGCATCTCGCCGTACTCCTGACCAAGGGAAACTTCGATGTATCGGCGCGCCTGGGATATCGTCCGGTCCGGACTCCAGGAGCGGATCAATAGAAGCTTCCGAAAGACATCCAGCTCGTGCTCGTAGTCGCACGGTATCACCTCCAGCTCCGGGCGCTCCGTCTCGTACCAGTTCTTCCACTCGCGCTCGTTGTACTCGATCTTCTTCAGGAGGCCCTGGAAAGTCTTGAGCTTGCTGATCTCGACCAGGTTCAGCCACGTGATGTCCAAAATCCATCGGAAAGGCTTCGGGGCGACCCCGTTCAGGTCCAGCGAGGCACCTCCCTTGACGAACGCCATGAACTCATCGTGGCTGATGTTGCCCTTCTGGTAGTCGATCTTGATTGCTAGCATCAGCGTAAACAGCTGCTTGTGCCGCTCGTACAAAGAGCGACTCGTGAAGGCCCACACCTCGTACGTCAGGTACTTCAGTATGATCTGGATGCGTTCCTCCGTGATATTGCTCTTCGTCGACTTCGTGATCGAGTTGTCAAAGATGATGAGAAACTGTTTCAGCGAGTTCTGGTACATCACGTTCACGTTCGACATCTCGACGATCAGGAAGTACAGGATGGAGCCGCGGGCCGCCACCGCCCGGAACTCTTCGCGCGCGATCATGATCTTCTTCTCCGTCACCTCCGATATCTTGAGCTTCTGGTTCACCTCCTCGGCGGTGGTTTTCGTCTCCTGCAGCACCTCGATCAGCGCCTCGTCGTCCACCAGCGAACCCTCGGTCGACGTCAGGCGGCAGAGCAGATTGCCCTCGAGCTCCTTCATGCTGCGCTGGTTCTTCATCACGCTCTCGAACAGCTGGACCCGCTCGGCCTCGAGCTCTGACTTTTCCATCAGTATCACACGCCCTAGCAGCTGGTCCTCCAGGCCACGCATAGTCACCGTGAAATCGATGATCGATGTCTTGGAGCTGATCTCCGGGCTGAACGGTGGGTTCGGCAACTTCGTGGTGATGTACAGCATAAAGCCGGGCATCACGTCACACTCCTTGTCGCCGACCAGCACCTTTTCGATCGAGCCCGACTTGATAAAGTTCTTCTCCAGCACATTGTCAATCACTGGGTCAAGCTCCATTCCAACGTCCTCAATCAGCAGTGGCCTGCCAAGCGAGAGGCTGTCTTCCAGATGCGTCCGGAAGTACTTGTGATTTAGGGACGTGATCTGCAGCTCGTTCTGATCCTCCTTCGACTTGATCCACAGCTTGCCCTGCGTCTGTGGATCGATCAGCAACGGGTAGCTGCTGGATTTCGTTACGATCAGTGCGTTCTGCACCGAGAGCTCATCATTCGGTAGGCCCTGCAGGTTCCACTCGGAGATGGTGGCCGAGTCGACGAGCATGTTGATGATGTTCAGGTTCGCCGTGAACGGAATCGTGCGAGTCTTCAAAATGTCCATCCACGTTTTAAACAGTGTGCCGCGGAACTCTTGGTTATAGGGGCCACAGTATGATAGAAATCCGGTCGCGAGCAGTACATCGCCCACCAGCTTACCGAGCTGAATCTTAAATTCCTTGCTCTGCTGCGTCCAGCGAGCTTTTTCACCGCCCAATCCGTTGATCAGGGCCGTGGCTGCGGTCATTTTCCGCAGACAACTGTTGGCCGCATCCGTCAAACGTTGCTTCTCCGACACGGCAGCATCGTACTGATCTTTCACCTTCTGCAATGCCGCTTCTCGCTCAGCAAGCTGATTTTCAGCCGCTGCCAAATCGTCCATAGCAATCTACAGGAGAGGAAGAAATGAATGTATCGTGCGGTACCATGGGCGTACATGGTACGTGCAGGATACGGTTTAATAGCTACTCCCCAACCCCAACCGGCTGCAATTTCCCCTACTTGTTTGACCCAACCACCCACACCCCGCCAAACATACCCTTAAACGTGCTTCCTGTAGCATAAGGTTAGCCTTTAACGGCAACACCTCCTTGTTTACGCCGTGAAAGAACGCCATCGCTTTCGTCCACGACAGCAGCCCGGCGACGTCACCGCAGACGCGCCGTGCCGTGTCCATGTTGTAGTCCTCCATGCGGAAGTACGGCTGCAGATGCTCGATCATCTCGTCGTTGATCGTGTCCTTTGGATAGTTCTGCAGCTGCAGCAGGAACGTTGTGCTGGCCATCATCTTCAGCGACTCCTGCCACGACGGCTTCGGGGACGGTGCGCCCGTATCGGCGATGACGGGGTGCAGCTTG